>NW_027182875.1:50000-157500 GCF_041146395.1 Eulemur rufifrons
GGTTAGGTTTAGGGGTAGGGTTAGGGTTAGGGTTAGGGGTTAGGGTTAGGGTTAGGGTGTAGGGGTAGGGGTAGGGGTAGGGGGTAGGGTTAGGGGTTAGGGTTGCGGTTGGGGTTGGGGTTGGGGTTAGGGTTAGGGGTTAGGGTTAGGGTTAGGGATAGGTTTGAGGTTTACGGTTAGGGTTAAGATGAGGGGTTAGGGTTAGGTACAGGATTAGGGTTAAGTGTTAGGTTTAGGGTTGAAGATTAGGATTAGGGTTAGGATTAAAGGTTAGCGTGAGAGTTAACGCTTAGGGTTAAGGTTAAGAGTTAGGGTTTAGGGTTAAGGTTAGGGTTAGTTTTAGGGTTAGAGTTATGTCCTATGGTTTGTGTTAGAGGTTAGGGTTAGGTTTACTGGTCACAGTTAGGGTTACGTTTCGGGGTTAGCATTAGGGTTAGGGTTAAGGGATAGGATTAGGTTAAGTGTTGGGCTTAGGGTTAGGGTTTAGTGTTAGGGTTAAGGTTAAGCGTTAGGGTTAGGGATTAGCAATTAGGGTTTTTGGTTAGTGTAAGGGTTAGCGGTTAGGAGTTAGTGTTTTATGAAGGCGTATGGTTAGAATTAGGATTCGGGTTAGAGTTAGGGTGAGGTATAGGGGTTAGGTTTAGGGGTTAGTTTTACGGTAAAAGGATAGGATTAGGGTTACGGGTTGGGCTTAGGTTTAGGGTTAAAGTTTACTGCTAGGGTCAGGGATAGGGTTCAGGGTTAGCTTTAGGGGTTCTGGTTAGTGTTAGGTGTTAGGTTAGTGTCAGGGTTAGGTCTAGTCGTGAGGGTAAGGTTTAGGGTTAGCTTTAAAGCTAGAGTTAGGTTTAATGGTTAGGATTAGGATTAGGGTTAAGGGATAGGGTAAGCCTTAGGGGTTAGGGTGAAGGGTTAGGGTCAAGGGTTAGGGTTTTTGTTAGGCATAGCGTTGGGGTTAGAAGTAAGGGTTACTGTCAGTGTTAGGGTTGTAGGTAGGGTTACGGTTAGGGTTAGCAGTTTAGAACTAGGGTTAGGGATTAGGTGTCACAGTGATTACAAGGATATAGGGTTAGAATTATGGGATAGGGGTTGTTCTCAGGAAATGGGTTATGCATTAACGTTAGGATAAGAGGTTAAAGTTAGGCGCACGGTGAGGTTTACGTGTTAAGGGGAGAAATAGGAACAGGGTTGGGTGTTATGTTAAGGGTTAGGGTTATCTGTTAAAGGTATTGTTTATGCTTAGCGCACGGGCCCTGTCTGCATTAGGCGGGCGGGGGGAGTTTAGGGGGATGGGATTGTACCCGGGAACCCACTCTATCATACTCTGGGTATGGGCCCGTGGGTTTCATAAAGGACACAGTGGTAGAGCCTCCTTTCCCGCATGGCATGAGAGGATTGCAGGCTTTCTAAACTCTAAGAAAGCAAGAAGTCTGAGAATTAGATTTAGGGTTAGGATTATGGTTAGGGTTAAGGATGAAGTTTAGTGTTAGGGTGAGGGCTTAGGGTTAGGGATTAGGGTTAGGTTTAAAGGTTACTCCTAGGTTTAACGGTTACACTTTGGTTTAGGGTTGAGGTTTACGGTTAGGGTTAAGATGAAGGGTTAGGGTTTGGTACAGGGTTAGGGTTAAGTGTTAGGTTTAGGGTTGAAGATTAGGTTTAGGGTTAGGATTAAAGGTTAGCGTGAGAGTTAACGCTTAGGATTAAGGTTAAGTGTTAGGGTTTAGGGTTAGGGTTAGGGTTAGGGTTAGTTTTAGGGTTAGAGTTATGTGCTATGGTTTGTCTTAGAGGTTAGGGTTAGGTTTACTGGTCACGGTGAGGGTTAGGTTTAGGGGTTAGCATTAGGGTTAGGGTTAAGGGATAGGATTAGGGTTAAGTGTTCGGCTTAGGGTTAGGGTTTAGTTTTAGGGTTATCATTAAGGATTAGGGGTAGGGTCAGGGTTAAATGCTTGGGTGCGGGTAATGGTTAGGGTCAGGGTTAAGGTTCACGAATAGGGTTAGTGTTAAGGGTTACGGGTAGGTTTAGGGTTCAGGGTGAGAGTTAGCATTAGGGCTTAAGGTTAGGATTAGGCGGTAGGTTAGATTTAGGGTTAGATCTAGGCATTAGGGTAAGGGCTAGCGTTAGGGTTAAGAGATAGGGTTAGGTTTAATGCTTAGGATTAGGGTTAGGATTTGGGGTTAAAGTAAGTGTTAGGGGTTAGGTTTAAGGATCAAAGGTTAGGGTTATTTTTAGCTGGAGTGTTAGGGTTAGGGATAAGGGATCCCATTAGCATTAAGGGTCTTCCTTACTGTACGGTTAAGGGTTAGGCTTAGAGTTAAAGGTTAAGGTTAGGGTCAGTGTTAAGATTTAGGGTGAGGGTTAACGGTTAGGGTAAAGGTTAAGCGTTAGGGTTAGGGATTAGTGATTAGGGTTTTTGGTTAGTGTTAGGGTTAGCGGTTAGGAGTTAGTGTTTTATGAAGGGGTATGGTTAGAATTAGGATTGGGGTTAGAGTTAGGGTGAGGGCTAGGGGTTAGGTTTAGGGGTTAGTTTTAGGGTAAAAGGATAGGATTAGGGTTACGGGATGGGCTTAGGTTTAGGGTTAAGGTTTACTGTTAGGGTTACGGATAGGGTTCAGGGATAGCTTTAGGGGTTCTGGTTACGGTTAGGTGTTAAGTTAGTGTCAGGGTTAGCACTAGTCGTGAGGGTAAGGTTTAGGGTTAGCTTTAAGAGCTAGGGTTAGGTTTAATGGTTAGGATTAGGATTAGGGTTAAGGGTTAGGGTAAGGCTTAGGGGTTAGGGTGAAGGGTTAGGGTCAAGGGTTAGGGTTTTTGTTAGGCATAGCGTTGGGGTTAGAAGTAAGGGTTACTGTCAGTGTTAGGGTTGTAGGTAGGGTTACGGTTAGGGTTAGCGGTTTAGAATTAGGGTGAGGGATTAGGTGTCACAGTGATGACTAGGATATAGGGTTAAAATTATGGGATAGGGGTTGTTCTCAGGAAATGGGTTATGCATTAACGTTAGGATAAGAGGTTAAAGTTAGGCGCACGGTGAGGTTTACGTGTTAAGGGGAGAAATAGGAACAGGGTTGGGTGTTATGTTAAGGGTTAGGGTTATCTGTTAAAGGTATTGTTTATGCTTAGCGCACGGGCCCTGTCTGCATTAGGCGGGCGGGGGGAGTTTAGGGGGATGGGATTGTACCCGGGAACCCACTCTATCATACTCTGGGTATGGGCCCGTGGGTTTCATAAAGGACACAGTGGTAGAGCCTCCTTTCACAAATGGCATGAGAGGATTGCAGGCTTTCTAAACTCTAAGAAAGCAAGAAGTCTGAGAATTAGATTTAGGGTTAGGATTATGGTTAGGGTTAAGGATGAAGTTTTGTGTTAGGGTGAGGGCTTAGGGTTAGGGATTAGGGTTAGGTTTAAAGGTTACTCCTAGGTTTAACGGTTACACTTTGGTTTAGGGTTGAGGTTTACGGTTAGGGTTAAGATGAAGGGTTAGGGTTTGGTACAGGGTTAGGGTTAAGTGTTAGGTTTAGGGTTGAAGATTAGGTTTAGGGTTAGGATTAAAGGTTAGCGTGAGAGTTAACGCTTAGGATTAAGGTTAAGTGTTAGGGTTTAGGGTTAGGGTTAGGGTTAGGGTTAGTTTTAGGGTTAGAGTTATGTGCTATGGTTTGTCTTAGAGGTTAGGGTTAGGTTTACTGGTCACGGTGAGGGTTAGGTTTAGGGGTTAGCATTAGGGTTAGGGTTAAGGGATAGGATTAGGGTTAAGTGTTCGGCTTAGGGTTAGGGTTTAGTTTTAGGGTTATCATGAAGGATTAGGGGTAGGGTCAGGGTTAAATGCTTGGGTGCGGGTAATGGTTAGGGTCAGGGTTAAGGTTCACGAATAGGGTTAGTGTTAAGGGTTACGGGTAGGTTTAGGGTTCAGGGTGAGAGTTAGCATTAGGGCTTAAGGTTAGGATTAGGCGGTAGGTTAGATTTAGGGTTAGATCTAGGCATTAGGGTAAGGGCTAGCGTTAGGGTTAAGAGATAGGGTTAGGTTTAATGCTTAGGATTAGGGTTAGGATTTGGGGTTAAAGTAAGTGTTAGGGGTTAGGTTTAAGGATCAAAGGTTAGGGTTATTTTTAGCTGGAGTGTTAGGGTTAGGGATAAGGGATCCCATTAGCATTAAGGGTTTTCCTTACTGTACGGTTAAGGGTTAGGCTTAGAGTTAAAGGTTAAGGTTAGGGTCACTGTTAAGATTTAGGGTGAGGGTTAACGGTTAGGGTAAAGGTTAAGCGTTAGGGTTAGGGATTAGTGATTAGGGTTTTTGGTTAGTGTTAGGGTTAGCGGTTAGGAGTTAGTGTATTATGAAGGGGTATGGTTAGAATTAGGATTGGGGTTAGAGTTAGGGTTAGGTATAGGGGTTAGGTTTAGGGGTTAGTTTTAGGGTAAAAGGATAGGATTAGGGTTACGGGATGGGCTTAGGTTTAGGGTTAAGGTTTACTGTTAGGGTTACGGATAGGGTTCAGGGATAGCTTTAGGGGTTCTGGTTACGGTTAGGTGTTAAGTTAGTGTCAGGGTTAGCACTAGTCGTGAGGGTAAGGTTTAGGGTTAGCTTTAAGAGCTAGGGTTAGGTTTAATGGTTAGGATTAGGATTAGGGTTAAGGGTTAGGGTAAGGCTTAGGGGTTAGGGTGAAGGGTTAGGGTCAAGGGTTAGGGTTTTTGTTAGGCATAGCGTTCGGGTTAGAAGTAAGGGTTACTGTCAGTGTTAGGGTTGTAGGTAGGGTTACGGTTAGGGTTAGCGGTTTAGAATTAGGGTGAGGGATTAGGTGTCACAGTGATGACTAGGATATAGGGTTAAAATTATGGGATAGGGGTTGTTTTCAGGAAATGGGTTATGCATTAACGTTAGGATAAGAGGTTAAAGTTAGGCGCACGGTGAGGTTTACGTGTTAAGGGGAGAAATAGGAACAGGGTTGGGTGTTATGTTAAGGGTTAGGGTTATCTGTTAAAGGTATTGTTTATGCTTAGCGCACGGGCCCTGTCTGCATTAGGCGGGCGGGGGGAGTTTAGGGGGATGGGATTGTACCCGGGAACCCACTCTATCATACTCTGGGTATGGGCCCGTGGGTTTCATAAAGGACACAGTGGTAGAGCCTCCTTTCACGCATGGCATGAGAGGATTGCAGGCTTTCTAAACTCTAAGAAAGCAAGAAGTCTGAGAATTAGATTTAGGGTTAGGATTATGGTTAGGGTTAAGGATGAAGTTTTGTGTTAGGGTGAGGGCTTAGGGTTAGGGATTAGGGTTAGGTTTAAAGGTTACTCCTAGGTTTAACGGTTACACTTTGGTTTAGGGTTGAGGTTTACGGTTAGGGTTAAGATGAAGGGTTAGGGTTTGGTACAGGGTTAGGGTTAAGTGTTAGGTTTAGGGTTGAAGATTAGGTTTAGGGTTAGGATTAAAGGTTAGCGTGAGAGTTAACGCTTAGGATTAAGGTTAAGTGTTAGGGTTTAGGGTTAGGGTTAGGGTTAGGGTTAGTTTTAGGGTTAGAGTTATGTGCTATGGTTTGTCTTAGAGGTTAGGGTTAGGTTTACTGGTCACGGTGAGGGTTAGGTTTAGGGGTTAGCATTAGGGTTAGGGTTAAGGGATAGGATTAGGGTTAAGTGTTCGGCTTAGGGTTAGGGTTTAGTTTTAGGGTTATCATTAAGGATTAGGGGTAGGGTCAGGGTTAAATGCTTGGGTGCGGGTAATGGTTAGGGTCAGGGTTAAGGTTCACGAATAGGGTTAGTGTTAAGGGTTACGGGTAGGTTTAGGGTTCAGGGTGAGAGTTAGCATTAGGGCTTAAGGTTAGGATTAGGCGGTAGGTTAGATTTAGGGTTAGATCTAGGCATTAGCGTAAGGGCTAGCGTTAGGGTTAAGAGATAGGGTTAGGTTTAATGCTTAGGATTAGGGTTAGGGTTTGGGGTTAAAGTAAGTGTTAGGGGTTAGGTTTAAGGATCAAAGGTTAGGGTTATTTTTAGCTGGAGTGTTAGGGTTAGGGATAAGGGATCCCATTAGCATTAAGGGTCTTCCTTACTGTACGGTTAAGGGTTAGGCTTAGAGTTAAAGGTTAAGGTTAGGGTCAGTGTTAAGATTTAGGGTGAGGGTTAACGGTTAGGGTAAAGGTTAAGCGTTAGGGTTAGGGATTAGTGATTAGGGTTTTTGGTTAGTGTTAGGGTTAGCGGTTAGGAGTTAGTGTTTTATGAAGGGGTATGGTTAGAATTAGGATTGGGGTTAGAGTTAGGGTGAGGGCTAGGGGTTAGGTTTAGGGGTTAGTTTTAGGGTAAAAGGATAGGATTAGGGTTACGGGATGGGCTTAGGTTTAGGGTTAAGGTTTACTGTTAGGGTTACGGATAGGGTTCAGGGATAGCTTTAGGGGTTCTGGTTACGGTTAGGTGTTAAGTTAGTGTCAGGGTTAGCACTAGTCGTGAGGGTAAGGTTTAGGGTTAGCTTTAAGAGCTAGGGTTAGGTTTAATGGTTAGGATTAGGATTAGGGTTAAGGGTTAGGGTAAGGCTTAGGGGTTAGGGTGAAGGGTTAGGGTCAAGGGTTAGGGTTTTTGTTAGGCATAACTTTGGGGTTAGAAGTAAGGGTTACTGTCAGTGTTAGGGTTGTAGGTAGGGTTACGGTTAGGGTTAGCGGTTTAGAATTAGGGTGAGGGATTAGGTGTCACAGTGATGACTAGGATATAGGGTTAAAATTATGGGATAGGGGTTGTTTTCAGGAAATGGGTTATGCATTAACGTTAGGATAAGAGGTTAAAGTTAGGCGCACGGTGAGGTTTACGTGTTAAGGGGAGAAATAGGAACAGGGTTGGGTGTTATGTTCAGGGTTAGGGTTATCTGTTAAAGGTATTGTTTATGCTTAGCGCACGGGCCCTGTCTGCATTAGGCGGGCGGGGGGAGTTTAGGGGGATGGGATTGTACCCGGGAACCCACTCTATCATACTCTGGGTATGGGCCCGTGGGTTTCATAAAGGACACAGTGGTAGAGCCTCCTTTCACGCATGGCATGAGAGGATTGCAGGCTTTCTAAACTCTAAGAAAGCAAGAAGTCTGAGAATTAGATTTAGGGTTAGGATTATGGTTAGGGTTAAGGATGAAGTTTTGTGTTAGGGTGAGGGCTTAGGGTTAGGGATTAGGGTTAGGTTTAAAGGTTACTCCTAGGTTTAACGGTTACACTTTGGTTTAGGGTTGAGGTTTACGGTTAGGGTTAAGATGAAGGGTTAGGGTTTGGTACAGGGTTAGGGTTAAGTGTTAGGTTTAGGGTTGAAGATTAGGTTTAGGGTTAGGATTAAAGGTTAGCGTGAGAGTTAACGCTTAGGATTAAGGTTAAGTGTTAGGGTTTAGGGTTAGGGTTAGGGTTAGGGTTAGTTTTAGGGTTAGAGTTATGTGCTATGGTTTGTCTTAGAGGTTAGGGTTAGGTTTACTGGTCACGGTGAGGGTTAGGTTTAGGGGTTAGCATTAGGGTTAGGGTTAAGGGATAGGATTAGGGTTAAGTGTTCGGCTTAGGGTTAGGGTTTAGTTTTAGGGTTATCATTAAGGATTAGGGGTAGGGTCAGGGTTAAATGCTTGGGTGCGGGTAATGGTTAGGGTCAGGGTTAAGGTTCACGAATAGGGTTAGTGTTAAGGGTTACGGGTAGGTTTAGGGTTCAGGGTGAGAGTTAGCATTAGGGCTTAAGGTTAGGATTAGGCGGTAGGTTAGATTTAGGGTTAGATCTAGGCATTAGGGTAAGGGCTAGCGTTAGGGTTAAGAGATAGGGTTAGGTTTAATGCTTAGGATTAGGGTTAGGGTTTGGGGTTAAAGTAAGTGTTAGGGGTTAGGTTTAAGGATCAAAGGTTAGGGTTATTTTTAGCTGGAGTGTTAGGGTTAGGGATAAGGGATCCCATTAGCATTAAGGGTCTTCCTTACTGTACGGTTAAGGGTTAGGCTTAGAGTTAAAGGTTAAGGTTAGGGTCAGTGTTAAGATTTAGGGTGAGGGTTAACGGTTAGGGTAAAGGTTAAGCGTTAGGGTTAGGGATTAGTGATTAGGGTTTTTGGTTAGTGTTAGGGTTAGCGGTTAGGAGTTAGTGTTTTATGAAGGGGTATGGTTAGAATTAGGATTGGGGTTAGAGTTAGGGTGAGGGCTAGGGGTTAGGTTTAGGGGTTAGTTTTAGGGTAAAAGGATAGGATTAGGGTTACGGGATGGGCTTAGGTTTAGGGTTAAGGTTTACTGTTAGGGTTACGGATAGGGTTCAGGGATAGCTTTAGGGGTTCTGGTTACGGTTAGGTGTTAAGTTAGTGTCAGGGTTAGCACTAGTCGTGAGGGTAAGGTTTAGGGTTAGCTTTAAGAGCTAGGGTTAGGTTTAATGGTTAGGATTAGGATTAGGGTTAAGGGTTAGGGTAAGGCTTAGGGGTTAGGGTGAAGTGTTAGGGTCAAGGGTTAGGGTTTTTGTTAGGCATAACTTTGGGGTTAGAAGTAAGGGTTACTGTCAGTGTTAGGGTTGTAGGTAGGGTTACGGTTAGGGTTAGCGGTTTAGAATTAGGGTGAGGGATTAGGTGTCACAGTGATGACTAGGAGATAGGGTTAGAATTATGGGATAGGGGTTGTTCTCAGGAAATGGATTATGCATTAACGTTAGGATAAGAGGTTAATGTTAGGCGCACGGTGAGGTTTACGTGTTAAGGGGAGAAATAGGAACAGGGTTGGGTGTTATGTTAAGGGTTAGGGTTATCTGTTAAAGGTATTGTTTATGCTTAGCACACGGGCCCTGTCTGCATTAGGCGGGCGGGGGGAGTTTAGGGGGCTGGGATTGTACCCGGGAACCCACTCTATCATACTCTGCGTATGGGCCCATGGGTTTCATGCAGGACACAGTGGTAGAGCCTCCTTTCACGCAAGGCATGGGAGGATTGCAGGCTTTCTAAACTCTAAGAAAGCAAGAAGTCTGACAATTAGATTTAGGGTTAGGATTCTGGTTAGGGTTAAGGATGAAGTTTAGTGTTAGGGTGAGGGCTTAGGGTTAGGGATTAGGGTTAGGGTTAAAGGTTACTCTTAGGTTTAACGGTTACACTTTGGTTTAGGGTTGAGGTTTACGGTTAGGGTTAAGATGAGGGGTTAGGGTTAGGTACAGGGTTAGGGTTAAGTGTTAGGTTTAGGGTTGAAGATTAGGATAAGGGTTAGGATTAAAGATTAGCGTGAGAGTTAACGCTTAGGGTTAAGGTTAAGAGTTAGGGTTTAGGGTTAGGGTTAGGGTTAGTTTTAGGGTTAGAGTTATGTGCTATGGTTTCTGTTAGAGGTTAGGGTTAGGTTTACTGGTGGCGGTTTGGGTTACGTTTAGGGTTTAGCATTAGGGTTAGGGTTAGGGTTAGGGTTAAGGGATAGGATTAGGGTTAAGTGTTGGGCTTAGGGTCAGGGTTTAGTGTTAGGGTTATCATTAAGGATTAGGGGTAGGGTCAGGGTTAAATGCTTGGGTGCGGGTAATGGTTAGGGTCAGGGTTAAGGTTCACGGATAGGGTTAGTGTTAAGGGATACGGGTAGGTTTAGGGTTCAGGGTTAGAGTTAGCATTAGGGCTTAAGGTTAGGATTAGGCGGCAGGTTAGATTTAGGGTTAGATCTAGCCGTTAGGGTAAGGGCTAGCGTTAGGGTTAAGAGATAGGGTTGGGTTTAATGCTTAGGATTAGGGTTAGGGTTTGGGGTTAAAGTAAGTGTTAGGGATTAGGTTTAAGGATCAAAGGTTAGGGTTATTTTTAGCTGTAGTGTTAGGGTTAGGGATAAGGGATCCCATTAGCATTAAGGGTCTTCCTTACTGTAGGGTTAAGGGTTAGGCTTAGAGTTAAAGGAGAATGTTAGGGTCAGTGTTAAGATTTAGGGTGAGGGTTAACGGTTAGGGTAAAGGTTAAGCGTTAGGGTTAGGGATTAGTGTTTAGGGTTTTTGGTTAGTGTTAGGGTTAGGGGTTAGAAGTTAGTGTTTTATGAAGGGGTATGGTTAGAATTAGGATTGGGGTTAGAGTTAGGGTGAGGTATAGGGGTTAGGTTTAGGGGTTAGTTTTAGGGTAAAAGGATAGGATTAGGGTTACGGGTTGGGCTTAGGTTTAGGGTTAAAGTTTACTGATAGGGTTAGGGATAGCGTTCATGGTTAACTTTAGGGGTTCTGGTTAGCGTTAGGTGTGAGGTTAGTGTCAGGGTTAGGTCTAGTCGTGAGGGTAAGGTTTAGGGTTAGCTTTAAGAGCTAGGGTTAGGTTTAATGGTTAGGATTAGGATTAGGGTTAAGGGTTAGGGTAAGGCTTAGGGGTTAGGGTGAAGGGTTAGGGTCAAAGGTTAGGGTTTTTGTTAGGCAAAGCGTTAGGGTTACAAGTAAGGGTTACTGTCAGTGTTAGGGTTGTAGGTAGGGTTACGGTTAGGGTTAGCGGTTTAGAATTAGGGTTAGGGATTAGGTGTCACAGTGATGACTAGGAGATAGGGTTAGAATTATGGGATAGGGGTTGTTCTCAGGAAATGGGTTATGCATTAACGTTAGGATAAGAGGTTAAAGTTAGGCGCACGGTGAGGTTTACGTGTTAAGGGGAGAAATAGGAACAGGGTTGGGTGTTATGTTCAGGGTTAGGGTTATCTGTTAAAGGTATTGTTTATGCTTAGCGCACGGGCCCTGTCTGCATTAGGCGGGCGGGGGGAGTTTAGGGGGCTGGGATTGTACCCGGGAACCCACTCTATCATACTCTGGGTATGGGCCCGTGGGTTTCATGCAGGACACAGTGGTAGAGCCTCCTTTCACGCATGGCATGAGAGGATTGCAGGCTTTCTAAACTCTAAGAAAGCAAGAAGTCTGAGAATTAGATTTAGGGTTAGGATTATGGTTAGGGTTAAGGATGAAGTTTAGTGTTAGGGTGAGGGCTTAGGGTTAGGGATTAGGGTTAGGGTTAAAGGTTACTCTTAGGTTTAACGGTTACACTTTGGTTTAGGGTTGAGGTTTACGGTTAGGGTTAAGATGAAGGGTTAGGGTTAGGTACAGGGTTAGGGTTAAGTGTTAGGTTTAGGGTTGAAGATTAGGTTTAGGGTTAGGATTAAAGGTTAGCGTGAGAGTTAACGCTTAGGATTAAGGTTAAGTGTTAGGGTTTAGCGTTAGGGTTAGGGTTAGGGTTAGTTTTAGGGTTAGAGTTATGTGCTATGGTTTGTCTTAGAGGTTAGGGTTAGGTTTACTGGTCACGGTGAGGGTTAGGTTTAGGGGTTAGCATTAGGGTTAGGGTTAAGGGATAGGACTAGGGTTAAGTGTTCGGCTTAGGGTTAGGGTTTAGTTTTAGGGTTATCATTATGGATTAGGGTTCGGGTCAGGGTTAAATGCTTGGGTGCGGGTAATGGTTAGGGTCAGGGTTAAGGTTAACGAATAGGGTTATTATTAAGGGTTACGGGTAGGTTTAGGGTTCAGGGTGAGAGTTAGCATTAGGGCTTAAGGTTAGGATTAGGCGGTAGGTTAGATTTAGGGTTAGATCTAGGCATTAGGGTAAGGGCTAGCGTTAGGGTTAAGAGATAGGGTTAGGTTTAATGCTTAGGATTAGGGTTAGGGTTTGGGGTTAAAGTAAGTGTTAGGGGTTAGGTTTAAGGATCAAAGGTTAGGGTTATTTTTAGCTGGAGTGTTAGGGTTAGGGATAAGGGATCCCATTAGCATTAAGGGTCTTCCTTACTGTACGGTAAAGGGTTAGGCTTAGAGTTAAAGGTGAAGGTTAGGGTCAGTGTTAAGATTTAGGGTGAGGGTTAACGGTTAGGGTAAAGGTTAAGCGTTAGGGTTAGGGATTAGTGATTAGGGTTTTTGGTTAGTGTTAGGGTTAGCGGTTAGGAGTTAGTGTTTTATGAAGGGGTATGGTTAGAATTAGGATTGGGTTTAGAGTTAGGGTGAGGTATAGGGGTTAGGTTTAGGGGTTAGTTTTAGGGTAAAAGGATAGGATTGGGGTTACGGGTTGGGCTTAGGTTTAGGGTTAAGGTTTACTGTTAGGGTTACGGATAGGGTTGAGGGTTAGCTTTAGGGGTTCTGGTTACGGTTAGGTGTTAAGTTAGTGTCAGGGTTAGCACTAGTCGTGAGGGTAAGGTTTAGGGTTAGCTTTAAGAGCTAGGGTTAGGTTTAATGGTTAGGATTAGGATTAGGGTTAAGGGTTAGGGTAAGGCTTAGGGGTTAGAGTGAAGGGTTAGGGTCAAGGGTTAGGGTTTTTGTTAGGCATAGCGTTGGGGTTAGAAGTAAGGGTTACTCTCAGTGTTAGGGTTGTAGGTAGGGTTACGGTTAGGGTTAGCGATTTAGAATTAGGGTTAGGGATTAGGTGTCACAGTGATGACTAGGAGATAGGGTTAGAATTATGGGATAGGGGTTGTTCTCAGGAAATGGATTATGCATTAACGTTAGGATAAGAGGTTAAAGTTAGGCGCACGGTGAGGTTTACGTGTTAAGGTGAGAAATAGGAACAGGGTTGGGTGTTATGTTAAGGGTTAGGTTTATCTGTTAAAGGTATTGTTTATGCTTAGCGCACGGGCTCTGTCTGCATTAGGCGGGCGGGGGGAGTTTAGGAGGCTGGGATTGTACCCGGGAACCCACTCTATCATACTCTGGGTATGGGCCCGTGGGTTTCATGCAGGACACAGTGGTAGAGCCTCCTTTCACGCAAGGCATGGGAGGATTGCAGGCTTTCTAAACTCTAAGAAAGCAAGAAGTCTGAGAATTAGATTTAGGGTTAGGATTATGGTTAGGGTTAAGGATGGAGTTTAGTGTTAGGGTGAGGGCTTAGGGTTAGGGATTAGGGTTAGGGTTAAAGGTTACTCTTAGGTTTAACGGTTACACTTTGGTTTAGGGTTGAGGTTTACGGTTAGGGTTAAGATGAGGGGTTAGGGTTAGGTACAGGGTTAGGGTTAAGTGTTAGGTTTAGGGTTGAAGATTAGGATAAGGGTTAGGATTAAAGATTAGCGTGAGAGTTAACGCTTAGGGTTAAGGTTAAGAGTTAGGGTTTAGGGTTAGGGTTAGGGTTAGGGTTAGTTTTAGGGTTAGAGTTATGTGCTATGGTTTGTGTTAGAGGTTAGGGTTAGGTTTACTGGTGGCGGTTTGGGTTACATATAGGGTTTAGCATTAGGGTTAGGGTTAGGGTTAGGGGTAAGGGATAGGATTAGGGTTAAGTGTTGGGCTTAGGGTCAGGGTTTAGTGTTAGGGTTATCATTAAGGATTAGGGGTAGGGTCAGGGTTAAATGCTTGGGTGCGGGTAATGGTAAGGGTCAGGGTTAAGGTTCACGGATAGGGTTAGTGTTAAGGGTTACGGGTAGGTTTAGGGTTCAGGGTTAGAGTTAGCATTAGGGCTTAAGGTTAGGATTAGGCGGTAGGTTAGAGATAGGGTTAGATCTAGGCGTTAGGGTAAGGGCTAGCATTAGGGTTAAGAGATAGGGTTAGGTTTAATGCTTAGGATTAGGGTTAGGGTTTGGGGTTAAAGTAAGTGTTAGGGGTTAGGTTTAAGGATCAAAGGTTAGGGTTATTTTTAGCTGTAGTGTTAGGGTTAGGGATAAGGGATCCCATTAGCATTAAGGGTCTTCCTTACTGTACGGTTAAGGGTTAGGCTTAGAGTTAAAGGTTAAGGTTAGGGTCAGTGTTAAGATTTAGGGTGAGGGTTAACGGTTAGGGTAAAGGTTAAGCGTTAGGGTTAGGGATTAGTGATTAGGGTTTTTGGTTAGTGTTAGGGTTATCGGTTAGGAGTTAGTGTTTTATGAAAGGGTATGGTTAGAATTAGGATTGGGGTTAGAGTTAGGGTGAGGTATAGGGGTTAGGTTTAGGGGTTAGTTTTAGGGTAAAAGGATAGGATTAGGGTTACGGGTTGGGCTTAGTTTTAGGGTTAAAGTTGACTGCTAGGGTTAGGGATAGGGTTAGGGTTAGGTTTAGGGTTAGGTGTTAGGTTAGTGTCAGGGTTAGGTCCAGTCGTGAGGGTAAGGTTTAGGGTTAGCTTTAAGAGCTAGGGTTAGGTTTAATGGTTAGGATTAGGATTAGGGTTAAGGGTTAGGGTAAGGCTTACGGGTAATTGTGAAGGGTTAGGGTCAAGGGTTAGGGTTTTTGTTAGGCATAGCTTTGGGGTTAGAAGTAAGGTTTACTGTCAGTGTTAATGTTGTAGGTTGGGTAACAGTTAGGGTTAGCGGTTTAGAATTAGGGTTAGGGATTAGGTGTCACAGTGATGACTAGGAGATAGGGTTAGAATTGTGGGATAGGGGTTGTTCTCAGGAAATGGGTTATGCATTTACGTTAGGATAAGAGGTTAAAGTTAGGCGCACGGTGAGGTTTACGTGTTAAGGGGAGAAATAGGAACAGGGTTGGGTGTTATGTTAAGGGTTAGGTTTATCTGTTAAAGGTATTGTTTATGCTTAGCGCACGGGCCCTGTCTGCATTAGGCGGGCAGGGGGAGTTTAGGGGGCTGGGATTGTACCCGGGAACCCACTCTATCATACTCTGGGTATGGGCCCGTGGTTTTCATGCAGGACACAGTGGTAGAGCCTCCTTTCACGCATGGCATGGGAGGATTGCAGGCTTTCTAAACTCTAAGAAAGCAAGAAGTCTGAGAATTAGATTTAGGGTTAGGATTATGTTTAGGGTTAAGGATGAAGTTTAGTGTTAGGGTGAGGGCTTAGGGTTAGGGATTAGGGTTAGGGTTAAAGGTTACTCTTAGGTTTAACGGTTACACTTTGGTTTCGGGTTGAGGTTTACGGTTAGGGTTAAGATGAAGGGTTAGGGTTTGGTACAGGTTTAGGGTTAAGTGTTAGGTTTAGGGTTGAAGATTAGGATTAGAGTTAGGATTAAAGGTTAGCGTGAGAGTTAACGCTTAGGATTAAGGTTAAGAGTTAGGGTTTAGGGTTAGGGCTACGGTTAGTTTTAGGGTTAGAGTTATGTGCTGTGGTTTGTGTTAGAGGTTAGGGTTAGGTTTACTGGTGACGGTTAGGGTTACGTTTAGGGTTTAGCATTAGGGTTAGGGTTAGGGTTAGGGTTAAGGGATAGGATTAGGGTTAAGTGTTGGGCTTAGGGTTAGGGTTTAGTGTTAGGGTTATCATTAAGGATTAGGGGTAGGGTCAGGGTTAAATGCTTGGGTGCGGGTAATGGTTAGGGTCAGGGTTAAGGTTCACGGATAGGGTTAGTGTTAAAGGTTACGGGTAGGTTTAGGGTTCAGGGTTAGAGTTAGCATTAGGGCTTAAGGTTAGGATTAGGCGGTAGGTTAGATTTAGGGTTAGATCTAGGCGTTAGGGTAAGGGCTAGCATTAGGGTTAAGAGATAGGGTTAGGTTTAATGCTTAGGATTAGGGTTAGGGTTTGAAGTTAAAGTAAGTGTTAGGGGATAGGTTTAAGGATCAAAGGTTAGGGTTATTTTTAGCTGTAGTGTTAGGGTTAGGAATAAGGGATCCCATTAGCATTAAGGGTCTTCCTTACTGTAGGGTTAAGGGTTAGGCTTAGAGTTAAAGGTTAAGGTTAGGGTCAGTGTTAAGATTTAGGGTGAGCGTTAACGGTTAGGGTAAAGGTTAAGCAATAGGGTTAGGGATTAGTGATTAGGGTTTTTGGTTAGTGTTAGGGTTAGCGGTTAGGAGTTAGTGTTTTATGAAGGGGTATGGTTAGAATTAGGATTGGGGTTAGAATTAGGGTGAGGTATAGGGGTTAGGTTTAGGGGTTAGTTTTAGGGTAAAAGGATAGGATTAGGGTTACGGGTTGGGCTTAGGTTTAGGGTTAAAGTTTACTGCTAGGGTTAGGGATAGGGTTCAGGGTTAGCTTTAGGGGTTCTGGTTAGGGTTAGGTGTTTGTTTAGTGTCAGGGTTAGGTCTAGTCGTGAGGGTAAGGTTTAGGGTTAGCTTTAAGAGCTAGGGTTAGGTTTAATGGTTAGGATTAGGATTAGGGTTAAGGGTTAGGGTAAGGCTTAGGGGTAATGGTGAAGGGTTAAGGTCAAGGGTTAGGGTTTTTGTTAGGCATAGCTTTGGAGTTAGAAGTAAGGTTTACTGTCAGTGTTAATGTTGTAGGTTGGGTTACAGTTAGATTTAGCGGTTTAGAATTAGGGTTAGGGATTAGGTGTCACAGTGATGACTAGGAGATAGGGTTAGAATTGTGGGATAGGGGTTGTTCTCAGGAAATGGGTTATGCATTTACGTTAGGATAAGAGGTTAAAGTTAGGCGCACGGTGAGGTTTACGTGTTAAGGGGAGAAATAGGAACAGGGTTGGGTGTTATGTTCAGGGTTAGGGTTATCTGTTGAAGGTATTGTTTATGCTTAGCGCACGGGCCCTGTCTGCATTAGGCGGGCGGGGGGAGTTTAGGGGGCTGGGATTGTACCCGGGAACCCACTCTATCATACTCTGGGTATGGGCCCGTGGTTTTCATGCAGGACACAGTGGTAGAGCCTCCTTTCACGCATGGCATGGGAGGATTGCAGGCTTTCTAAACTCTAAGAAAGCAAGAAGTCTGAGAATTAGATTTAGGGTTAGGATTATGGTTAGGGTTAAGGATGAAGTTTAGTGTTAGGGTGAGGGTTTAGGGTTAGGGATTAGGGTTAGGGGTAAAGGTTACTCTTAGGTTTAACGGTTACACTTTGGTTTCGGGTTGAGGTTTACGGTTAGGGTTAAGATGAAGGGTTAGGGTTTGGTACAGGTTTAGGGTTAAGTGTTAGGTTTAGGGTTGAAGATTAGGATTAGGGTTAGGATTAAAGGTTAGCGTGAGAGTTAACGCTTAGGGTTAAGGTTAAGTGTTAGGGTTTAGGGTTAGGGCTAGGGTTAGTTTTAGGGTTAGAGTTATGTGCTGTGGTTTGTGTTAGAGGTTAGGGTTAGGTTTACTGTTCACGGTTAGGGTTACGTTTTGGGGTTAGGGTTAGGGTTAGGGTTAAGGGATAGGATTAGGGTTAAGTGTTGGGCTTAGGGTTAGGGTTAAGTGTTAGGGTTATCATTAAGGATTAGGGGTAGGGTCAGGGTTAAATGCTTGGGTGCGGGTAATGGTTAGGGTCAGGGTTAAGGTTCACAGATAGGGTTAGTGTTAAGGGTTACGGATAGGTTTAGGGTTCAGGGTTAGAGTTAGCATTTGGGCTTAAGGTTAGGATTAGGCGGTAGGTTAGATTTAGGGTTAGATCTAGGCGTTAGGGTAAGGGCTAGCGTTAGGGTTAAGAGATAGGGTTAGGTTTAATGCTTAGGATTAGGGTTAGGGTTTGGGGTTAAAGTAAGTGTTAGGGGTTAGGTTTAAGGATCAAAGGTTAGGGTTATTTTTAGCTGGAGTGTTAGGGTTAGGGATAAGGGATCCCATTAGCATTAAGGGTCTTCCTTACTGTAGGGTTAAGGGTTAGGCTTAGAGTTAAAGGTGAAGGTTAGGGTTAGTGTTAAGATTTAGGGTGAGGGTTAACGGTTAGGGTAAAGGTTAAGCGTTAAGGTTAGGGATTAGTGATTAGGGTTTTTGGTTAGTGTTAGGGTTAGCGGTTAGGAGTTAGTGTTTTATGAAGGTGTATGGTTAGAATTAGGACTGGGGTTAGAGTTAGGGTGAGGTATAGGGATTAGGTTTAGGGGTTAGTTTTAGGGTAAAAGGATAGGATTAGGGTTACGGGTTGGGCTTAGGTTTAGGGTTAAAGTTTACTGCTAGGGTTAGGGATAGGGTTCAGGGTTAGCTTTAGGGGTTCTGGTTAGGGTTAGGTGTTAGGTTAGTGTCAGGGTTAGGTCTAGTCGTGAGGGTAAGGTTTAGGGTTAGCTTTAAGAGCTAGGGTTAGGTTTAATGGTTAGGATTAGGATTAGGGTTAAGGGTTAGCGTAGGCTTAGGGGTTTGGGTGAAGGGTTAGGGTTTTTGTTAGGCATAGCGTTGGGGTTAGAAGTAAGGGTTACTGTCAGTGTTAGGATTGTAGGTAGGGTTCCGGTTAGGGTTAGTGGTTTAGAATTAGGGTTCGGGATTAGGTGTTCCAGTGATGACTAGGAGATAGGGTTAGAATTATGGGATAGGGGTTGTTCTCAGGGAATGGGTTATGCATTAACGTTAGGATAATAGGTTAAAGTTAGGATCATGGTGAGGTTTACGTGTTAAGGGGAGAAATATAAACAGGGTTGGGTGTTATGTTCAGGGTTAGGGTTATCTGTTAAAGGTATTGTTTATGCTTAGCGCACGGGCCCTGTCTGCATTAGGCGGGCGGGGGGAGTTTAGGGGGCTGGGATTGTACCCGGGAACCCACTCTATCATACTCTGGGTATGGGCCCATGGGTTTCATGCAGGACACAGTGGTAGAGCCTCCTTTCACGCATGGCATGGGCGGATTGCAGGCTTTCTAAACTCTAAGAAAGCAAGAAGTCTGAGAATTAGATTTAGGGTTAGGATTATGGTTAGGGTTAAGGATGAAGTTTAGTGTTAGGGTGAGGGCTTAAGGTTAGGGATTAGGGTTAGGGTTAAAGGTTACTCTTAGGTTTAACGGTTACAGTTCGGTTTAGGGTTGAGGTTTACGGTTAGGGTTAAGATGAGGGGTTAGGGTTTGGTAGACGTTTAGGGTTAAGTGTTAGGTTTAGGGTTGAAGATTAGGATTAGGGTTAGGATTAAAGGTTAGCGTGAGAGTTAACGCTTAGGGTTAAGGTTAAGAGTTAGGGTTTACGGTTAGGCTTAGGGTTAGATTTAGGATTAGAGTTATGTGCTATGGTGTGTGTTAGGGGTTAGGGTTAGGTTTACTGTTCACGGTTAGGGTTGGGTTTAGGGGTTAGCATTAGGGTTAGGGATTATATTTAGGGTAAGGGTCTAGAGTTAATGTTGGGCTTTAGGCTCGGGGCTTAGTTTCAGGGTCAGGGGTTAGCGTTGGTGGTAGGGCTTAACTTTAGCGGTCAGTTTAAGGGCACAGGACCTGGTTAATCTACGGTGAGAGGGGTGCGGTCTGAGTCACCACGAAAGCACAACATCATTCCCTGGGCCTTGGGACAGGACCTCCATGCAGGACTCAGGCGGAGCCTCATCTGACACATGGCATGGCTGTATTGTAGGCTTGCTTCACTCTGGGAATGGAAGTAGTGTGAGAATTAGGGTTGGGGTTGGGGTTAGGGTTTTTCGTGTTAGGGGTTAGGTTTCTGGTCAGGGTTAGGTGCTAGGGATTAGTGGTTAGGGTTAGAGTTAGTGTTAGGGGTAAGGTGTTAAGTCTGGGTTAGGGGGCCAGGGTAAGGTTTAGGGTTGGAGTTAGCGTTAGGTTTAGGGGTTAGGGTTAAGGGATAGGGTTAGGATTCAGGGTGAGGTTTAGAGGGTTAACAGTTGGGGTTAGGCTTAGGGGTTAGGGATAGTGTTAGGGTTAAGGGTTAGGAGCTTGGTTCATGTTTAAGGTTAGCATTAGGGGTTGGGGTTAGTGTTAACTGTAGGTCAGTGTTGGGGTTAGATCTCTAGGCATTAGGGTAAAGGTTAGGGTTAGGGTTAAGAGTTAGGGTTCTGTTTAATGGTTAGGATTGGGAATAGGTTAAGGGTTAGGGTTAAGGTTGGGGTTATGACGAAGGATCAACGGTTAGGGTTACTTTTAGGCGTAGGGTTAGGGTAAGGGGTTAGGGTTAGTGTTAGTGTTGTTGGTCGGGTTAAGGTTAGGGTTGGCGCTTCAGAATTAGGGATTAGGTGTTACGGTTATAGCTAGGAGGTAGGGTTATAATGACGGTATAGGGCTTGTTCTCAGGGTGTCATGCATTAACGTTAAGATATCGGGTTAAAGTTAGGGTTATGGTGAGGTTTACCTGTTAAGGTGAGCAGTAGGATCAGGGTTAGGTGTTATGTTGTGGGTTAGGCTTATGGGTGAGGGGTAGGGTTTATGCTTAGGGCACGGGCCCTGTATGCCCTAGGAGGCAAAGTTAGGTGTTTGTGATGGTCGCTGGGAACCCACTCTACCGCACGCAGTGTATGGGCCTCTGGGTTTCATGCAGGACACTGTGGCAGAGCCTCCTTTCACGCATGGCGTGGGAGGATTGCAGGCTTTCTAAACTCTAAGAAAGCAAGAACTCTGAGAATTAGATGTAGGGTTAGGGTTATGGTTAGGGTTAAGGATGAAGTTTAGTGTTAGGGTGAGGGCTTAGGCTTAGGGATAACGGTTAGGGTTAAATGTTAGTCTTAGATTTAACGGTTACACTTTGGTTTAGGGTTGAGGTTTAAGGTTAGGGTTAAGATGAGGGGTTAGGGTTTGGTACAGGGTTAGGGTTAAGTGTTAGGTTTAGGGTTGAAGATTAGGATTAGGGTTAGGATTAAAGGTTAGCGTGAGAGTTAACGCTTAGGGTTAAGGTTAAGAGTCAGGGTTTAGGGTTAGGGTTAGGGTTAGGGTTAGGGTTAGTTTTAGGCTTAGAGTTATGTGCGATGGTTTGTGTTAGAGGTTAGGGTTAGGTTTACTGTTCACGGTTAGGGTTACGTTTAGGGGTTAGCATTAGGGTTAGGGTTAGGGTTAGGGTTAAGGGATAGGATTAGGGTTAAGTGTTGGGCTTAGGGTTAGGGTTTAGTGTTAGGGTTATCATTAAGGATTAGGGTTAGGGTCAGGGTTAAATGCTTGGGTGCGGGTAATGGTTAGGGTCAGGGTTAAGGTTCACGGATAGGGTTAGTGTTAAGGGTTACGGGAAGGTTTAGGGTTCAGGGTTAGCGTTAGCATTAGGGCTTAAGGTTAGGATTAGGCGGGAGGTTAGATTTAGGGTTAGAACTAGGCGTTAGGGTAAGGGCTAGCGTTAGGGTTAAGAGATAGGGTTAGGTTTAATGCTTAGGATTAGGGTTAGGGTTTGGCGTTAAAGTAAGTGTAGGGTTAGGTTTAAGGATCAAAGGTTAGGGTTATTTTTAGCTGTAGTGTTAGGGTTAGGGAAAAGGGATCCCATTAGCATTAAGGGTCTTCCTTACTGTAGGGTTAAGGGTTAGGCTTAGAGTTAAAGGTTAAGGTTAGGGTCAGTGTTAAGAATTAGGGTGAGGGTTAACGGTTAGGGTAAAGGTTAAGCGTTAGGGTTAGGGATTAGCGATTAGGGTTTTTGGTTAGTGTTAGGGTTAGAGGTTAGGAGTTCGTGTTTTATGAAGGGGTATGGTTAGAATTAGGATTGGGGTTAGAGTTAGGGTTAGGTATAGGGGTTAGGTTTAGTGGTTAGTTTTAGGGTAAAAGGATAGGATTAGGGTTATGGGTTGGGCTTAGGTTTAGGGTTAAAGTTTACTGCTAGGGTTAGGGATAGGGTTCAGGGTTAGCTTTAGGGGTTCTGGTTAGGATTAGGTGTTAGGTTAGTGTCAGTGTTAGGTCTAGTCGTGAGGGTAAGGTTTAGGGTTAGCTTTAAGAGCTAGGGTTAGGTTTAATCGTTAGGATTAGGATTAGGGTTAAGGGTTAGGGTAAGGCTTAGGGGTTTGGTGAAGGGTTAGGGTTTTTGTTAGGCATAGCGTTGGGGTTAGAAGTAAGGGTTACTGTCAGTGTTAGGGTTGTAGGTAGGGTTCCGGTTAGGGTTAGCGGTTTAGAATTAGGGTTAGGGATTAGGTGTTCCAGTGATGACTAGGAGATAGGGTTAGAATTATGGGAGAGGGGTTGTTCTCAGGGAATGGGTTATGCATTAACGTTAGGATAAGAGGTTAAAGTTAGGCGCACGGTGAGGTTTACGTGTTAAGGGGAGAAATAGGAACAGGGTTGGGTGTTATGTTCAGGGTTAGGGTTATCTGTTAAAGGTATTGCCTATGCTTAGCGCACGGGCCCTGTCTGCACTAGGAGGGCGGGGGGAGTTTAGGGGGCTGGGATTGTACCCGGGAGCCCACTCTATCATACTCTGGGTATGGGCCCGTGGGTTTCATGCAGGACACAGTGGTAGAGCCTCCTTTCACGCATGGCATGGGAGGATTGCAGGCTTTCTAAACTCTAAGAAAGCAAGAAGTCTGAGAATTAGATTTAGGGTTACGATTATGGTTAGGGTTAAGGATGAAGTTTAGTGTTAGGGTGAGGGCTTAAGGTTAGGGATTAGGGTTAGGGTTAAAGGTTACTCTTAGGTTTAACGGTTACAGTTCGGTTTAGGGTTGAGGTTTACGGTTAGGGTTAAGATGAGGGGTTAGGGTTTGGTAGACGTTTAGGTTTGAAGATTAGGATTAGGGTTAGGATTAAAGGTTAGCGTGAGAGTTAACGCTTAGGTTTAAGGTTAAGTGTTAGGGTTTACGGTTAGGCTTATGGTTAGATTTAGGGTTAGAGTTATGTGCTATGGATTGTGTTAGGGGTTAGGGTTAGGTTTACTGTTCACGGTTAGGGTTGGGTTTAGGGGTTAGCATTAGGGTTAGGGATTAGGTATAGGGTAAGGGTCTAGAGTTAATGTTGGGATTTAGGCTCGGGGCTTAGGTTCAGGGTCAGGGGTTAGCGTTGGTGGTAGGGCTTAGCTTTAGCGGTCAGTTTAAGGGCACAGGACCTGGTTAATCTACGGCGAGAGGGTTGCGGTCGGAGTCACCATGAAAGCACAACATCATTCCCTGGGCCTAGGGACAGGACCTCCATGCAGGACTCAGGTGGACCCTAATCTCACACATGGCATGGCTGTATTGTAGGCTTGCTTCACTCTGGGAATGGAAGTAGTGTGAGAATTAGGGTTGGGGTTGGGGTTAGGGTTTTTCGTGTTAGGGGTTAGGTTTCGAGTCAGGGTTAGGTGCTAGGGATTAGTGGTTAGGGTTAGAGTTAGTGTTAGGGGTAAGGTGTTAAGTCTGGGTTAGGGGGCCAGGGTAAGGTTTAGGGTTGGAGTTAGCGTTAGGGTTAGGGGTATGGGTTAAGGGATAGGGTTAGGATTCAGGGTGAGGGTTAGAGGGTTAACAGTTGGGGTTAGGCTTAGGGGTTAGGGATAGTGTTAGGGTTAAGGGTTAGGAGCTTGGTTCATGTTTAAGGTTAGCATTAGGGGTTGGGGTTAGTGTTAACTGTAGGTCAGTGTTGGGGTTAGATCTCTAGGCATTAGGGTAAAGGTTAGGGTTAGGGTTAAGAGTTAGGGTTCTGTTTAATGGTTAGGATTGGGAATAGGGTTAAGGGTTAGGGTTAAGGTTAGGGGTTATGATGAAGGATCAACGGTTAGGGTTACTTTTAGGCGTAGGGTTAGGGTAAGGGGTTAGGGTTAGTGTTAGTGTTGTTGGTCGGGTTAAGGTTAGGGTTCGCGTTTCAGAATTAGGGATTAGGTGTTACGGTTATAGCTAGGAGTTAGGGTTATAATGACGGTATAGGGCTTGTTCTCAGGGTGTCATGCATTAACGTTAAGGTATGGGGTTAAAGTTAGGGTTATGTTGAGGTTTACCTGTTAAGGTGAGCAGTAGGATCAGGGTTAGGTGTTATGTTGTGGGTTAGGCTTATGGGTGAGGGGTAAGTTTTATGCTTAGGGCACGGGACCTGTATGTCCTAGGAGGCAAAGTTAGGTGTCTGGGATGGTCGCTGGGAAACCACTCTACCGCACGCAGTGTATGGGCCTCTGGGTTTCATGCAGGACACTGTGGCAGAGCCTCCTTTCACGCATGGCGTGGGAGGATTGCAGGCTTTCTAAACTCTAAGAAAGCAAGAAGTCTGAGAACTAGATTTAGGGTTAGGGTTATGGTTAGGGTTAAGGATGAAGTTTAGTGTTAGGCTGAGGGCTTAGGGTTAGGGATTCAGGTTAGGGTTAAAAGTTACTCTTAGATTTAACGGTTACACTATGGTTTAGGGTTGAGGATTAAGGTTAGGGTTAAGATGAGGGGTTAGGGTTTGGTACAGGGTTAGGGTTAAGTGTTAGGTTTAGGGTTGAAGATTAGGATTAGGGTTAGGATTAAAGGTTAGCCTGAGAGTTAACGCTTAGGGTTAAGGTTAAGAGGTAGGGTTTAGGGTTAGGGTTAGGGTTAGGGTTAGTTTTAGGGTTAGAGTTATGTGCTATGGTTTGTGTTAGAGGTTAGGGTTAGGTTTACTGTTCACGGTTAGGGTTATGTTTAGGGGTTAGCATTAGGGTTAGGGTTAGGGTTAGGGTTAAGGAATAGGATTAGGGTTAAGTGTTGGGCTTAGGGTTAGGGTTTAGTGTTAGGGTTATCATAAGGGATTAGGGTTAGTGTCAGGGTTAAATGCTTGGGTGCGGGTAATGGTTAGGGTCAGGGTTAAGGTTTACGGATAGGGTTCGTGTTAAGGGTTACGGGTAGGTTTAGGGTTCAGGGTTAGCGTTGACATTAGGGCTTAAGGTTAGGATTAGGCGGGAGGTTAGATTTAGGGTTAGAACTAGGCGGTAGGGTAAGGGCTAGGGTTAGGTTTAAGAGATAGGGTTGGGTTTAATGCTTAGGATTAGGGTTAGGGTTTGGGGTTAAAGTAATTGTTAGGGGTTAGGTTTAAGGGTCAAAGGTTAGGGTTATTTTTAGCTGTAGTGTTAGGGTTAGGGATAAGGGATCCCATTAGCATTAAGGGTCTTCCTTACTGTAGGGTTAAGGGTTAGGCTTAGAGTTAAAGGTTAAGGTTAGGGTCAGTGTTAAGAATTAGGGTGAGGGTTAACGGTTAGGGTAAAGGTTAAGCGTTAGGGTTAGGGATTAGCGATTAGGGTTTTTGGTTAGTGTTAGGGTTAGAGGTTAGGAGTTCGTGTTTTATGAAGGGGTATGGTTAGAATTAGGATTGGGGTTAGAGTTAGGGTTAGGTATAGGGGTTAGGTTTAGGGGTTAGTTTTAGGGTAAAAGGATAGGGTTAGGGTTATGGGTTGGGCGTAGGTTTAGGGTTAAAGTTTACTGCTAGGGTTAGGGATAGGGTTCAGGGTTAGCTTTAGGGGTTCTCGTTAGGGTTAGGTGTTAGGTTAGTGTCAGGGTTAGGTCTAGTCGTGAGGGTAAGGTTTAGGGTTAGCTTTAAAAACTAGGGTTAGGTTTAATGGTTAGGATTAGGATTAGGGTTAAGGGTTAGCGTAAGGCTTAGGGGTTTGGGTGAAGGGTTAGGGTTTTTGTTAGGCATAGCGTTGGGGTTAGAAGTAAGGGTTACTGTCAGTGTTAGGGTTGTAGGTAGGGTTCCGGTTAGGGTTAGCGGTTTAGAATTAGGGTTCGGGATTAGGTGTTCCAGTGATGACTAGGAGATAGGGTTCGAATTATGGGATAGGGGTTGTTCTCAGGGAATGGGTTATGCATTAACGTTAGGATAAGAGGTTAAAGTTAGGCTCATGGTGAGGTTTACGTGTTAAGGGGAGAAATAGGAACAGGGTTGGGTGTTATGTTCAGGGTTAGGGTTATCTGTTAAAGGTATTCTTTATGCTTAGCACACGGGCCCTGTCTGCATTAGGCGGGCGGGGGGAGTTTAGGGGCTGGGATTGTACCCGGGAACCCACTCTATCATACTCTGGGTATGGGCCTGTAGGTTTCATGCAGGACACAGTGGTAGAGCCTCCTTTCACGCATGGCATCGGAGGATTGCAGGCTTTCTAAACTCTAAGAAAGCAAGAAGTCTGAGAATTAGATTTAGGGTTAGGATTATGGTTAGGATTAAGGATGAAGTTTAGTGTTAGGGTGAGGGCTTAAGGTTAGGGATTAGGGTTAGGGTTAAAGGTTACTCTTAGGTTTAACGGTTACAGTTCGGTTTAGGGTTGAGGTTTACGGTTAGGGTTAAGATGAGGGGTTAGGGTTTGGTAGACGTTTAGGGTTAAGTGTTAGGTTTAGGGTTGAAGATTCGGATTAGGGTTAGGATTAAAGGTTAGCGTCAGAGTTAAGGCTCAGGGTTTACTGTTAGGGTTAGGGTTAGTTTTAGGGTTAGAGTTATGTGCTATGGTTTGTGTTAGAGGTTAGGGTTAGGTTTACCGTTCACGGTTAGGGTTACGTTTAGGGTTTAGCATTAGGGTTAAGGTTAGGGTTAAGGGATAGGATTAGGGTTAAGTGTTAGGTTTAGGGTTGAAGATTAGGATTAGGGTTAGGATTAAAGGTTAGCATGAGATTTAACGCTTAGGGATAAGGTTTAGAGTTAGGGTTTACTGTTAGGGTTAGGGTTAGTTTTAGGGTTAGAGTTATGTGCTATGGTTTGTGTTAGAGGTTAGGGTTAGGTTTACTGTTCACGGTTAGGGTTACGTTTAGGGTTTAGCATTAGGGTTAGGGATTAGTTTTAGGGTAAGGGTTTAGAGTTAGTGTTGGGCTTTAGGCTCGGGGCTTCGGTTCAGGGTCAGGGGTTAGGGTCGGTGGTACGGCGTAGCTTTAGCGGTGAGTTAAAGGGCACAACACCTGGTTAATCTAAGGTGAGAGGGGTGCGGTCGGAGTCATCACGAAAGCACAACATCATTCCCTGGGCCTTGGGACAGGACCTACATGCAGGACTCAGTCGGAGCCTCATCTCACACATGGCATGGCTGTATTGTAGGCTTCCTTCACTCTGGGAATGGAAGTAGTGTGAGAATTAGGGTTCGGGTTGGGGTTAAGGATTTCGACTTAGGGGTTAGGTTTCGAGTCAGGGTTAGGTGCTAGGGATTAGTGGTTAGGGTTAGAGTTAGTGTTAGGGGTTAGGTGTTAAGTCTGGGTTAGGGGGCCAGGGTAAGGTTTAGGGTTGGAGTTAGCGTTAGGGTTAGGGGTTAGGGTTAAGGGAGAGGGTTAGGTATCAGGGTGAGGGTTAGAGGGTTAACAGTTGGGGTTAAGCTTAGGGGTTAGGGATAGTGTTAGAGTTAAGGGTTAGAAGTATGGTTCAGGTTTATGTTTAGCATTAGGGGTTGGGGTTAGTGTTAACTGTAGGTCAGTGTTGGGGTTAGATCTCTAGGCATTAGGGTAAAGGTTAGGGTTAGGGTTAAGTGTTAGGGTTATGTTTAATGGTTAGGATTGGGAATAGGGTTAAGGGTTAGGGTTAAGGTTAGGGGTTATGACTAAGGATCAACCGTTAGGGTTACTTTTAGGCGTAGGTTTAGGGTAAGAGGTTAGGGTTAGTGTTAGTGTTGTTGGTCGGGTTAAGGTTAGGGTTGGCATTTCAGGATTAGGGATTAGGTGTTACGGTTATGGCTAGGAGTTAGGGTTATAATGACGGTATAGGGCTTGTTCTCAGGGTGTCATGCATTAACGTTAAGATATCGGGTTAAAGTTAGGGTTACGGTGAGGTTTACCTGTTAAGGTGAGCAGTAGGATCAGGGTTATGTGTTATGTTCTGGGTTAGGCTTATGGTTGAATGGAGGGTTTATGCTTAGGGCACGGGCCCTGTATGCCCTAGGAGGCAAAGTTAGGTGTCTGTGATGGTCGCTGGGAACCCACTCCATCGTACGCAGTGTATGGGCCTCTGGGTTTTAGGCAGGACACTGGCAGAGCGTCCTTTCACGCATGGCATGGGAGGATTGCAGGCTTTCTAAACTCTAAGAAAGCAAGAAGTCTGAGAATTAGATTTAGGGTTAGGATTATGGTTAGGGTTAAGGATGAAGTTTAGTGTTAGGGTGAGGGCTTAGGGTTAGGGATTAGGGTTAGGGTTAAAGGTTACTCTTAGATTTAACAGTTACACTTTGGTTTAGGGTTGAGGTTTACGGTTAGGGTAAAGATGAGGGGTTAGGGTTTGGTACAGGGTTAGGGTTAAGTGTTAGGTTTAGGGTTGAAGATTAGGATTAGGGTTAGGATTAAAGGTTAGCATGAGAGTTAACGCTTAGGGTTAAGGTTAAGAGTTAGCATTAGCGTTAGGGTTAGGGTTAGTTTTAGGGTTAGAGTTATGTGCCATGGTTTGTGTTAGAGGTTAGGATTAGGTTTACTGTTCATGGTTAGGGTTACGTTTAGGGGTAGCATTAGGGTTAGAGTTAGGGTTAGGGTTAAGGGATAGGATTAGGGTTAAGTGTTGAGCTTTGGGTTAGGGTTTAGTGTTAGGGTTATCCTTAAGGATTAGGGTTAGGGTCAGGGTTAAATGTTTGGGTGCGTGTAATGGTTAGGGTCTGGGTTAAGGTTTATAGATAGGGTTAGTGTTAAGGGTTACGGGTAGGTTTAGGGTTCAGGGTTTAGAGTTAGCATTAGGGCTTAAGGTTAGGATTAGGTGGTAGGTTAGATTTAGGGTTAGATCTAGGCGTTAGAGTAAGGGTTAAGAGATAGGGTTAGGTTTAATGCTTAGGATTAGGGTTAGGGTTTGGGGTTAAGTGTGAGGGGTTAGGTTTAAGGATCAAAGGTTAGGGTTATTTTTAGCTGTAGTGTTAGGTTTAGGGATAAGGGATAAGATTGGCGTAAGGGTTTTTCTTACTGTTAGGGTTAAGGGTCAGGCTTAGATTAAAGGTTAAGGTTAGGGTCAGTGTTAAGGGTTAGGGTGAGGGTTAACGGTTAGGGTAAAGGTTAAGCGTTAGGGTTAGGGATTAGCGATTAGGGTTTTTGGTAAGTGTTAGGGTTAGGAGTTCGTGTTTTATGAAGGGGTATGGTTAGAATTAGGATTGGGGTTAGTGTTAAGGTTAGGTTTTGGGGTTAGGGTTGGGGTAAAAGGATAGGATTAGGGTTAAGGGTTGGGATCAGGTTTAGGGGTAAAGTTTAGTGTTCTGGTTAATGTTTAGTGTTATGGTCCAGTTTAAGTGTTAGGGTGAGGGTTAACGGTTAGGATTAGGCTTAGAGGTTGGGGATATAGTGAGGGTTCAGTGTTAGGGTTAGGTTTAGGGTTCAGGGTTAGGGTTAGCTTTAGGTGTTATGGTTAGGGTTAGGTGTTAGGTTAGTGTCAGGGTTCGGTCTAGTCGTGAGGGTAAGGTTTAGGGTTTGCTTTAAGCGCTAGGGTTAGGTTTAATGTTTAGGATTAGGATTAGGGTTAAGGGTTAGGGTAAGGCTTAGGGGTTAGGGTGAAGGGTTAGGGTTTTTGTTAGGCATAGAGTTGGGGTTAGAAGTAAGGGTTACAGTCAGTGTTAGGGTTGTGGGTAGGGTTCCGGTTAGGGTTAGCAGTTTAGAATTAGGGTTAGGGATTAGGTGTTACAATTATGACTAGGAGATAGGGTTAGAATTATGGGATAGGGGTTGTTCTCAGGGAATGGGTTATGCATTAACGTTAGGATAAGAGGTTAAAGTTAGGCGCACGGTGAGGTTTACGTGTTAAGGGGAGAAATAGGAACAGGGTTGGGTGTTATGTTCAGGGTTAGGGTTATCTGTTAAAGGTATTGTTTATGCTTAGCGCACGGGCCCTGTCTGCATTAGGCGGGCGGGGGGAGTTTAGGGGGCTGGGATTGTACCCGGGAACCCACTCTATCATACTCTGGGTATGGGCCCGTGGGTTTCATGCAGGACACAGTGGTAGAGCCTCCTTTCACGCATGGCATGGGAGGATTGCAGGCTTTCTAAACTCTAAGAAAGGAAGAAGTCTTATAATTTGATTTTAGGGTTAGGTTTATGGATAGGGTTAAGGATAAATTTTAGTGTTAGTGTGAGGGCTTAGGGTTAGGGATTAGGGTTAGGGTTAAAGGTTACTCTTAGATTTAACGGTTACACTTTGGTTTAGGGTTGAGGTTTACGGTTAGGGTTAAGATGAGGGGTTAGAGTGTGGTACAGGGTTAGGGTTAAGTGTTAGGTTTAGGGTTGAAGATTAGGATTAGGGTTAGGATTAAAGGTTAGCATGAGAGTGAACGCTTAGTGTTAAGGTTAAGAGTTAGGGTTTAGGGCCGGGCGCGGTGGCTCACGCCTGTAATCCTACCACTCTGGGAGGCCGAGGTGGGTGGATCGTTTGAGCTCAGGAGTTCAAGACCAGCCTGAGCAAGAGCGAGACCCCATCTGTACTAAAAATAGAAAGAAATTATATGGACAGCTAAAAATATATATAGAAAAAAATTAGCCGGGCATGGTGGCGCATGCCTGTAGTCCCAGCTGCTCGGGAGGCTGAGACAGGAGGATTCCTTGAGCTCAGGAGTCTGAGGTTGCTGTGAGCTAGGCTGATGCCACGGCACTCACTCTATCTTGGGCAACAGAGTGAGACTCTCTCAAAAAAAAAAAAAAAAAAAGATTTAGGGTTTGGGTTATGGTTAGGGTTAGGGTTAGTTTTAGGGTTAGAGTTATGTGCTATGGTTTATGTTAGAGGTTAGGGTTAGGTTTACTGTTCACGGTTAGGGTTGGGTTTAGGGGTTAGCATTAGGGTTAGGGATTAGGTTTAGGGTAAGGGTCTAGAGTTAATGTTGGGCTTTAGGCTCGGGGCTTAGGTTCAGGGTCAGGGGTTAGCGTTGGTGGTAGGGCTTAGCTTTAGCGGTCAGTTTAAGGGCACAGGACCTGGTTAATCTACGGTGAGAGGGGTGCGGTCGGAGTCACCACGAAAGCACAACATCATTCCCTGGGCCTTGGGAGAGGACCTCCATGCAGGACTCAGGCGGAGCCTCATCTGACACATGGCATGGCTGTATTGTAGGCTTGCTTCACTCTGGGAATGGAAGTAGTGTGAGAATTAGGGTTGAGGTTGGGGTTAGGGTTTTTCGTGTTAGGGGTTAGGTTTCGAGTCAGGGTTAGGTGCTAGGGATTAGTGGTTAGGGTTAGAGTTAGTGTTAGGGGTAAGGTGTTAAGTCTGGGTTAGGGGGCCAGGGTAAGGTTTAGGGTTGGAGTTAGCGTTAGGTTTAGGGGTTAGGGTTAAGGGATAGGGTTAGGATTCAGGGTGAGGTTTAGAGGGTTAACAGTTGGGGTTAGGCTTAGGGGTTAGGGATAGTGTTAGGGTTAAGGGTTAGGAGCTTGGTTCAGGTTTAAGGTTAGCATTAGGGGTTGGGGTTAGTGTTAACTGTAGGTCAGTGTTGGGGTTAGATCTCTAGGCATTAGGGTAAAGGTTAGGGTTAGGGTTAAGAGTTAGGGTTATGTTTAATGGTTAGGATTGGGAATAGGGTTAAGGGTTAGGGTTAAGGTTAGGGGTTATGACTAAGGATCAACGGTTAGGGTTACTTTTAGGCGTAGGATTAGGGTAAGGGGTTAGGGTTAGTGTTAGTGTTGTTGGTCGGGTTAAGGTTAGGGTTGGCGTTTCAGAATTAGGGACTAGGTGTTACGGTTATAGCTAGGAGGTAGGGTTATAATGACGGTATAGGGCTTGTTCTCAGGGTGTCATGCATTAACGTTAAGATATCGGGTTAAAGTTAGGGTTATGGTGAGGTTTACCTGTTAAGGTGAGCAGTAGGATCAGGGTTAGGTGTTATGTTGTGGGTTAGGCTTATGGGTGAGGGGTAGGGTTTATTCTTAGGGCACGGGCCCTGTATGCTCTAGGAGGCAAAGTTAGGTGTCTGTGATGGTCGCTGGGAACCCACTCTACCGCACCCAGTGTATGGGCCTCTGGGTTTCATGCAGGACACTGTGGCAGAGCCTCCTTTCACGCATGGCGTGGGAGGATTGCAGGCTTTCTAAACTCTAAGAAAGCAAGAAGTCTGAGAATTAGATTTAGGGTTAGGGTTATGGTTAGGGTTAAGGATGAAGTTTAGTGTTAGGGTGAGGGCTTAGGCTTAGGGATTACGGTTAGGGTTAAAGGTTACTCTTAGATTTAACGGTTACACTTTGGTTTAGGGTTGAGGTTTAAGGTTAGGGTTAAGATGAGGGGTTAGGGTTTGGTACAGGGTTAGGGTTAAGTGTTAGGTTTAGGGTTGAAGATTAGGATTAGGGTTAGGATTAAAGGTTAGCGTGAGAGTTAACGCTTAGGGTTAAGGTTAAGAGTTAGGGTTTAGGGTTAGGGTTAGGGTTAGGGTTAGTTTTAGGGTTAGAGTTATGTGCTATGGTTTGTGTTAGAGGTTAGGGTTAGGTTTACTGTTCACGGTTAGGGTTACGTTTAGCGGTTAGCATTAGGGTTAGGGTTAGGGTTAGGGTTAAGGGATAGGATTAGGGTTAAGTGTTGGGCTTAGGGTTAGGGTTTAGTGTTAGGGTTATCATTAAGGATTAGGGTTAGGGTCAGGGTTAAATGCTTGGGTGCGGGTAATGGTTAGGGTCAGCGTTAAGGTTCACGGATAGGGTTACTGTTAAGGGTTACAGGTAGGTTTAGGCTTCAGGGTTAGCGTTAGCATTAAGGCTTAAGGTTAGGATTAGGCGGTAGATTAGATTTAGGGTTAGATCTAGGCGTTAGGGTAAGGGCTAGGGTTAGGGTTAAGAGATAGGGTTAGGTTTAATGCTTAGGATTAGGGTTAGGGTTTGGGGTTAAAGTAAGTGTTAGGGGTTAGGTTTAAGGTTCAAAGGTTAGGGTTATTTTTAGCTGTAGTGTTAGGGTTAGGGATAAGGGATCCCATTAGCATTAAGGGTCTTCCTTACTGTAGGGTTAAGGGTTAGGCTTAGAGTTAAAGTTTAAGGTTAGGGTCAGTGTTAAGAATTAGGGTGAGGGTTAACGGTTAGGGTAAAGGTTAAGCGTTAAGGTTAGGGATTAGTGATTAGGGTTTTTGGTTAGTGTTAGGGTTAGCGGTTAGGAGTTAGTGTTTTATGAAGGGGTATGGTTAGAATTAGGATTGGGATTAGAGTTAGGGTTAGGTATAGGGGTTAGGTTTAGGGGTTAGTTTTAGGGTAAAAGGATAGGATTAGGGTTATGGGTTGGGCTTAGTTTTTGGGTTAAAATTTACTGCTAGGGTTAGGGATAGGGTTCAGGGTTAGCTTTAGGCGTTCTGGTTAGTGTTAGGTGTTAGGTTAGTGTCAGGGTTAGGTCTAGTCGTGAGGGTAAGGTTTAGGGTTAGCTTAAGAGCCAGGGTTAGGTTTAATGGTTAGGATTAGCATTACGGTTAAGGGTTCGGGTAATGCGTAGTGGTTAGGGTGAAGGGTGAAGGGTTAGGGCTTTTGTTAGGCATAGCGTTGGGGTTAGAACTAAGGGTTCCTGTCAGTGTTAGGGTTGTAGGCAGTGTTACGGTTAGGCTTAGCGGTTGAGAATTAGGGTTAGGGATTAGGTGTTACATTTATGACTAGGAGATAGGGTTAGAATTATTGGATAGGGGATGTTCTCAGGGAATGGTTTATGTATTAACGTTACGATAAGAGGTTAAAATTAGGCTCACGGTAAGGTTTACGTGTTAAGGGGAGAAATAGGAACAGGGTTAGGTGCTATGTTCAGGGTTAGGGTTATCTGTTAAAGGTATTGTTTATGCTTAGTGCACGGGCCCTGTCTGCATGAAGCTGGGGGGAGGTTAGGGGGCTGCCATTGTCACGGGGAACCCGCTGTATCGGACTCTGGGTATGGGCCCGTGGTTTTCATGCAGGACACAGTGGTAGAGTCTCCTTTCCCACATGGCATGGGAGGATTGCAGGCTTTCTAAACTCTAAGAAAGCAAGAAGTCTGAGAATTAGATTTAGGGTTAGGATTATGGTTAGGGTTCAGGATGAAGTGTAGTGTTATGGTGACGGGATAGGGTTACAGATTAGGGTTACGGTTTAAGGTTACTCTTAGGTTTAACAATTACAGTTTGTTTTAGTGTTGAGGTTTGCAGATAGGGTTAAGATGAGGGGTTATGGTTTGGTACATGGTTAGGGTTGTGTTAGGTTTAGGGTTGAAGATTAGGATTAGGGTTGGGATTAAAGGTTAGCATGAGAGTTAACGGTTAAGGTTAAGGTTAAGGGTTAGAGTTAGGGTTTAGGTTCAGGGTTAAGCGTTGGGGTTAGTTTTAGGGTTAGAGTTATGTGTTAGGGTTTGTGTTAGAGGTAGGGTTAGGTTCACTGTTCACGGTTAGGGTTACCTCTAGGGGTTAGCATTAGGGTTAGGGATTAGGTTTAGGGTAAGTGTTTACAGTTAGTGTTGGGCTTTAGGCTCGGGGCTTAGGTTCAGGGTCAGGGGTTAGGGTTGGTGGTAGGGCTTAGCTTTAGTGGTCAGTTTAAGGGCACAGGACCTGGTTAATCTACGGTGAGAGGGGTGTGGTCGGAGTCACCACGAAAGCACAACATCATTCCCTGGGCCTTGGTAGAGGACCTACATGCAGGACTCAGGCGGAGCCTCATCTCACACATGGCATGGCTGTATTGTAGGCTTGCTTTACTCTGGAAATGGAATTAGTGTGAGAATTAGGGATAGGTTTGGGGTCAGGGGTTTCGAGTTAGGGATTAGGTTTCGAGTCAGGGTCAGGTGCTAGGGATTAGTGGTTAGGGTTAGAGTTAGTGTTAGGGGTTAGGTGTTAAGTCTGGGTTCGGGGGCCAGGATTAGGTTTAGGGTTGGGGTTAGCGTTAGGGTTAGGTGTTAGGGTTAAAGTTTAGGCTTAGAGTCAGGGTTAAGTGTTAGGGTGAGGCTTAACATTTAGGGTTAAGGTTAGGGGGTTATGGATAGGGTTAGGGTTAAGGGTTAGTTTTATAGTTCAGGTTTAAGGTTAGGATCAGGGGTTAGGGTTAGTGTTAACTGTAGGTCAGTGTTGGGGTTAGATCTCTAGGCATTAAGGTATAGGTTAGGGGTAGAGTTAAGTAGGGTTATGTTTAATGGTTAGGATTGGGATTAGCGTGAAGGGTTAGGGTTAAGGTTTAGGGGTTATGACTAAGTATCAATGGTTAGGGTTACTTTTAGGTGTAGGGTTAGGGTAAGTGTTTAGGGTTAGTGTTAGTGTTGTTGGTAGGATTAAGGTTAGGGTTGGCGTTTCAGAATTAGGGATTAGGTGTTACGGTTATGGCTAGGAGTTAGGGTTAGAATTACGCTATAGGGCTTGTTCTCAGGGTGTCATGCATTATCGTTAATATAAGGGGTTAAAGTTAGGGTTACGGTGAGGTTTGCGTTTTAAGGTGGACAGTAGGATCAGGGTCAGGTGTTATGTTTCGGGTTAGGGTTATGGGTGAGGGGTAGGGTTTGTGCTTAGGGCACAGGCCCTGTATGCACTAGGAGGCGAAGTTAGGGGTCTGTGATGGTCGCTGGGAACCCACTCTATCGTACGCAGTGTATGGGCCTCTGGGTTTCATGCAGGACACTGTGGCAGAGCGGGCTTTCATGTATGGCTTAGTAGGATTGTAGGCTTTCAAAACTCTGAGAAAGCAAGAAGTCTGAGAGTTAGATTTAGAGTTAGTATTATGGTACGGTTTAGGGATGAGGATTAGTGATAGGGTGAGGGCTTAGTGTTAGGGATTAGGGTTAGGGTTAGGGTTGTTGGTAGGGTGAAGGTTAGGGTTGGCATTTTAGAATTAAGGATGAAGTGTTACGGTTATGGCTAGGGGTTAGGATTAGAATTATGGGATAGGGCTCCTTCTCAGTGTGTTATGCATTATCGTTAAGATAAGGGGATAAGTTAGGGTTACGGGGAGGTTTATGTTTTAAGGTGAGCAATAGGATCAGGGTCAGGTGCTATGTTCAGGGTGAGGGTTATCTGTTAGGGGTAGTGTTTATATTTAGCGTACTGGCTCTGTCTGCACTGGGCGGGGGGCTGGGGTTACGGGGATGGGATTTCCCCGGGAACCCACTCTATCATACGCTAGGTATGGGCTCCTGGTTTCATGCAAGAGAGAGCTGCAGAGCCCCCTTTTACTCATGGCATGGGAGGATTTTAGGCTTTCTAAACTCTAAGAAAGCAAGAAGTCCGAGAATTAGATTTAGGGGTAGGATTATGATAATGTTTAGGGTTAGGGTTAGTGTTAAGGTGGGGTCTTAGGGTTAAGGGTTAGCGTTAGAGGTTAGTGTTAGGTTTAACAGTTACAGTTAGGTTTATGGTTAAGTTTGAGGGTTAGGGTTAAGGTTTGGGTTTAGCGTTTGACACAGGGTTAGGCTTCAGTGTTAGCTTTATGGTTAAAGATTAGGATTAGGGTTAGTGTGAGGGTTAATGGTAAGGGTCAAGATTAAGGGTTAGGGTTGGGGTTAGGGTTAGGTTTAGGGTTAGGGGTTAGGGTTAGGCTTAGGGATAAGGGATAGGATTAGGGTTAAGTGTTGGGCTTATGGTTAGGGTTAAAGTTTAGTGTTAGGGTTAATGTTTAGTGTTATGGTCCAGTTTAAGTGTTAGGGTGAGGGTTAACAGTTAGGATTAGGCTTAGGGGTTAGGGATATAGTGAAGGATCAGTGTTAGGGTTAGGTTTAGGGTTCAGGGTTAGGGTTAGCTTTAGGGGTTATGGCTAGTGTTAGGTGTTAGGTTAGTGTCAGGGTTAGGTCTAGTCGTGAGGGTAAGGTTTAGGGTTAGCTTTAAGAGCTAGGGTTAGGTTTAATGGTTAGGATTAGGATTACGGTTAAGGGTTAGGGTAATGCGTAGGGATTAGGGTGACGGTGAAGGGTTAGGGCTTTTGTTAGGCATAGCGTTGGGGTTAGAAGTAAGGGTTCCTGTCAGTGTTAGGGTTGTAGGCAGCGTTACGGTTAGGCTTAGCGGTTGAGAATTAGGGTTAGGGATTAGGTGTTACAGTTATGACTAGGAGATAGGGTTAGAATTATTGGATAGGGGATGTTCTCAGGAAATGGGTTATGCATTAACGTTAGGATAAGAGGTTAAAGTTAGGCTCACGGTGAGGTTTACGTGTTAAGGGGAGAAATAGGAACAGGGTTAGGTGCTATGTTCAGGGTTAGTGTTATCTGTTAAAGGTATTGTTTATGCTTAGCGCACGGGCCCTGTCTACATTAAGCTGGGGCGAGGTTAGGGGGCTGGGATTGTCACCGGGAACCCACTGTATCAGACTCTGTGTATGGGCCCGTGGTTTTCATGCAGGACACAGTGGTAGAGCCTCCTTTCCCACATGGCATGGGAGGATTGCAGGCTTTCTAAACTCTAAGAAAGCAAGAAGTCTGAGAATTAGATTTAGGGTTAGGATTATGGTTAGGGTTCAGGATGAAGTGTAGTGTTATGGTGAGGGGATAGGGTTACAGATTAGGGTTACGGTTTAAGGTTACTGTTAGGTTTAACGGTTACAGTTCGTTTTAGGGTTGAGGTTTGTGGATAGGGTTAAGATGAGGGGTTAGGGTTTGGTACAGGGTTAGGGTTGTGTTAGGTTTAGGGTTGAAGATTAGGATTAGGGTTAGGATTAAAGGTTAGCATGAGAGTTAACGGTTAAGGTTAAGGTTAAGGGATAGGGTTAGGGTTTGGCTTCAGGGTTAAGGGTTAGGGTTAGTTTTAGGGTTAGAGTTATGTGTTAGGATTTGTGTTAGAGGTTAGGGTTAGGTTTACTGTTCACGGTTAGGGTTAGGTTTAGGGTTTAGCATTAGGGATAGGGATTAGGTTTAGGGTAAGTGTTTGGAGTTAGTGTTGGGCTTTAGGCTCGGGGCTTAGGTTCAGGGTCAGGGGTTAGGGTTGGTGGTAGGGCTTAGATTTAGCGGTCAGTTTAAGGGCACTGGACCTGGTTAATCTACTGTGACAGGGGTGTGGTCTGAGTCACCACGAAAGCACAACATCATTCCCTGGGCCTTGGGACAAAACCTACATGCAGGACTCAGGCGGAGCCTCATCTCACACATGGCATGGCTGTATTGTAGGCTTGCTTCACTCTGGGAATGGAAGTAGTGTGAGAATTAGGGTTAGGTTTGGGTTTAGGGGTTTCGAGTTAGGGGTTAGGTTTCGAGTCAGGGTCAGGTGCTAGGGATTAGTGGTTAGGGTTAGAGTTTGTGTTAGGGGTAAGGTGTTAAGTCTGGGTTAGGGGGCCAGGGTTAGGTTTAGGGTTGTGGTTAGCGTTAGGGTTAGGGTTTAGGGTTAAGGGATAGGGTTAGAGTCAGGGTTAATGTTAGGGTGAGGCTTAACAGTTAGGGTTAGGGTTAGGGGGTTAGGGATAGGGTTAGGGTTAAGGGTTATGTTTATGTTTCAGCTTTAAGGTTAGGATTTGAGGTTAGGATTAGTGTTAATTGTAGGTCAGTGTTGGGGTTAGATATCTAGGCATTAGGGTAGAGGTTAGCGGTAGGGTTAAGTAGGGTTATGTTTAATGGTTAGGATTGGGATTAGCATGAAGGGTTAGGGTTAAGGTTTAGGGGTTATGACTAAGGATCAATGGTTAGGGTTATTTTTAGGCGTAGGGTTAGGGTAAGGGTTTAGGGTTAGGGTTAGGGTTGTTGGTAGGGTGAAGGTAGGGTTGGCATTTTAGAATTAGGGATGAGGTGTTAGGGTTATGGCTGGGGATTAGATTTAGAATTATGGGATAGGGCTTCTTCTCAGGGTGTTATACATTAATGTTAAGATAAGGGGATAAGTTAGGGTTTCAGAGAGGTTTATGTTTTAAGGTGAGCAATAGGTTCAGGGTCAGGTTTTATATTGAGGGTGAGGGTTATCTGTTAGGGATAGTGTTTATACTTAGCGTATGGTCCCTGTCTGCACTGGGTGGGGGGCGGGGGTTAGAGGGATGGGATTGTCCCCGGGAACGCACTCTATCATACGCTGGGTATGGGCTCCTGGGTTTCATGCAGGACACAGTGGAAGAGCCCCCTTTTACTCATGGCATGGGAGGATTGTAGGCTTTCTTAACTCTGAGAAAGCAAGAAGTCTGAGAATTAGATTTAGGGGTAGGATTATGGTAATGTTTAGAGAGGAAGATTAGTGTTAGGGTGGCCTCTGAGGGTTAGGGGTTAGCGTTAAAGGTTAGTGTTATTTTTAATAGTTACAGTTACGTTTAGGGTTAAGTTTCAGGGTTAGGGTTAAGGTTTGGTTTTAGCGTTTGGCACAGGGTTAGGCTTCAGTGTTAGGTTTATGGTTAAAGATTAGGATTAGGGTTAGGGTTAAGGGTTAGTGTGAGGGTTAATGGTAAGGGTCAAGATTAAGTGTTACGGTTGGGGTTAGGGTTAGGAATAAGGCTTCGTGTAATGTTTAGGGTTAGAGTTAAGTGTTATGGTTATGGCTAGAGGTTAGGGTTAGGTTTAGGGTTCATGGTTAGGGTTACATTTAGGGGTTCGGGTTACGGGTTAAGTTTAGGGTGAGTGTTTAGTGTTACTGTTGGGCGTTAGGATAAGGGCCGAGGTTTAGGGTTAGGATTTAGGTTTAGTGTTAGGGCTTAGATTTAGTGGTTAGTTTAAGGGCACATGCTCTGTTTAATCTATGGTGGGAAGGGTGCAGACTGGGTCGCCTCAACACCACACCATCGTACCTGGGCCTCGGGCCCAGACCTACATGCAGGACTCAGGCAGAGCCTCTTCTCATTTGTGGCATGGCTCTATTGTAGGCTTGGTCAACTCTGAGAACGGAGGAAGTGTGAGAATTAGGGTTATGGTTAGGGTTATGTGTTTAGGGTTAGAGGTTAGGGTTTGAGTGAAGTTTAGCTGTTAGGAATTAGAAGTTAGGATTAGTGTGTCAGGGGTTAGGTGTTAGGTTTTTGTAAGGGGCTAGCGTTAGATTTAGGGTTAGGGTTAATGTTCGGGCGGGTTAGGGGTCAGCCTTAGGGTTAGGCTTACGAGATAGGATTAAGGTAAAGGGTGAAGGCTTAAGATTAGCAGTAAGGGTTAAGGTTAGGGTTAAGGGTTAGGGTTTCGGTCCAAGTTAAGGGTGAGAGTGAGGGTTAACATTTGCGATTAGGGTAATGGTTTAGGGATAGTAATAGGTTTAAGGGATAGGGTTAGGGTTAGGTTTAGGGTTCGGGGTTAGGGTTAGCATTAGCGGTTAGGGTTAGGGTTAGGGGTTAGGGTTACAGTTAGGGTTAGGTCTAGGCATTATGGTAATGGTTCGTGTTAGGGTTAAGAATTAGGGTTAGGTTTAATTGTTAGGATTATGATCAGTGTAATGGTTAGGGTTAGGGTTAGCGGTTAGAGTTAGGGTTAGTGTTAGGGTTGTTTGTAGGGTGAAGGTAAAGTTTAACAGTTGAGAATTAAGGTTAGGGATTAGGTGTTACGGTTATGCTAGGAGTTAGGCTTAGAATTAAGGGATAGGGTTTGTTCTTAGGGTAAGTGTTATTCAATAACATTAGGATAGGGGGTAAAAGTTAGGGTTACAGTGAGGTTTACGTGTTAAGGTGAACAATAACATCAGGGTTAGGTGTTATGTTCAGGGTTAGGGTTATGGGTGAGGTGCAGGGTTTTTGCTTAGGGCATAGGCCCTGTCAGCACTAGCAGGGGGAGTTAGGGGGCCGTGATTGTCCCCAGGAACCCACTCTATTGTACACAGAGTATGGGCTCCTGGGTTTCATGCAGGACACTGTGGTAGAGCCAGCTTTCACGCATGGCTTTGGAGAATTGTAGGCTTTTAAAACTCTGAGATAGCAAGAAGTCTGAGAATTAGATTTAGGGTTAGGATTATGGTTAGAGTTAGGAATGAAGATTAGTCAGGGAGAGGGCTTAGGGTTAGGGCTTAAGCTTCGAGTGAGGATTAGGGGTTAGGGAGTAGGTGTTGGGTTTAGTGATAGGGTTAGGGTTTAGGGGTTAGGGTTGGGTTAGGGGCTAGGGTTAGATTTATGGTGGGGTTGTGGTTAGCATTAGGGGTTAGGGTTAGGGTTAAGGGATAGGATAAGGGTTAAGCGTTAAGGCTTAGGGTTAGCGTTAAGTGTTAGGTTTAGTTTTAAGGGTTAGGGTTACAGTTCGAGTTAAGGGTTAGTGTGGGGTTAACAGTTAGGGCTAGACTTATGGCTTAAGGATAGAGTTAGGTTTAAGGCTTAGGATTAGGGTTCAGTGTTAGGGTTAGCATTAGGGATTAGGGTTAGGGTTAGGGGTTACGTTTACTCTTAGGGTTAGGTCTAGGCGTTAGGGTACGTGTTAGTGTTAGGCTTAAGAGTTAGGGTTAGGTTTAATTGTTAGGATTAGGATCAAGGTTAAGGGTTAGGGTTAAGGTTAGGGGTTAGGGTTAAGTGTCAAGTGTTACGGTTATTTTTAGGTGTACGGTTAGGGTTAGCGGTTAGGGTTAGGGTTAGTGTTAGGGTTGTTTGTAGGGGTAAGGTAATGTTTAGCAGTTTTGAATTAGCCTTAGGGATTAGGTGTTATAATTGTGGCTAGGAGTTAGGGTTAGAATTAAGGGATAGGGGTTGTTCTTAGGGTAAGTCTTATGCATTAACGTTAGGATAACGGGTTCAAGTTAGAGTTATGGTGAGGTTGATGTGTTAAGGTGAGCAATAGTATCAGGGTGAGCTGTGATGTTCAGGGTTAGGGTTATGGGTGAGGGGTAGTGTTTATGCTTATATCACGAGCCCTCCCTGCTCTAGGAGGGGGCTTAGGGGGCTGGGATAGATGCCAGAAGCCATTCTATCATATGCTGGGTATGGGCCCCCTGGTTTCATGCCGGACACAGTGGCCGAGCCTCCTTCTACACATGGCATGGGAGGATTGTAGGCTTTGTAAACTCTGAGAAAGCAAGAAGTCTGAGAATTAAATTTAGGGCTAGGATTAGGGTTAGGGTTAGCAATATAGGTTACTGTTATGGTGAGGGCTTAGGGTTAGGGGTTTTGGTTAGGGTCAGGGTTAAAGGTTAGTGTTAGGTTTAACAGTTACAGTTAGGTTTAGGGTTAAGCTTTAAGGTTTACGGTTAGGGTTAAGATTAGGGGTTAGGTTTTGGTACAGGGTAAGGGTTAAGTGCTAGGTTTAGGGTTAAAGATTAGGATTAGGGTTAGGGTTAAGGTTTAGTGTGAGGGTTAACGGTTAGGGTTAAGGTTAAGTGTTAGGGTTATGGGTTAGGGTTAGGGTTAAGTGTTCATGTTAGGTTTAGGGTTAGAGTTAAGTGTTATGGTTAGGGTTAGGGTTTTGGGTTAGGTTTAGGGTTCATGGTTAAGGTTACATTTAGGGGTTAGGTTTAGGGTAAGCGTTTAGTGTTAGTGTTGGGCATTAGGGTCAGGGCTTAGGTTTAGGGTTAGGGGTTAGGGTCAGTGTTTGGGCTTTGATTTAGCGGTTAGTTTAAGGGTACAGGACCTGTGTAATCTATGGTGAGAAGGGTGCAGAATGTTTCCATGCGACACCACACCATCGGATCCTGGGCCTTTGGCCCAGACCTACTTGCAGGACTCATGCAGAAACTCTACTCACGCATTGCATGGTTGTATTTTAAGCTTGGTTAACTCTGAGAATGGAAGTAGTGTGAGAAATAGGGTTATGGTTAGGGTTAAGGGTTTGGTGTTAGGGGTTAGGGTTCAAGTGAGGTTTAGTGGTTAGGGACTAGGATTTAGGGTTAGTGTTAGGGTTAGGGGTTAGGGGTTAGGGGTTAGTTTTGCGTTAGGGGCTAGGGTTAGATTTATGGTTGGGGTTAGTGTTAGGGTTAGGATTAGGCATCAGGGTTAGTGTTAGGGTTAAAGGATAGGATTGGGGTTAAGTGAAAAGGCTTAGGGTTTGTGTTAAGTGTTAGGGTTGGGGTTTAGGCTTAGGGTTACGGTTCGAGTTAAGCTCTAGGGTGAGGGTTAAAGATTAGGCTTAGGATTATTGGTTAGGGATAGAGTTATGTTTAAGGGTTAGGGATAGGGTTAGGTTTAGGGTTCAGTGTTAGGGTTAGCATTAGGGGTTAGGGTTAGGGGTTAGGCGTAGTGATGTATTAAGGGCTATGGTTAGAATTAGGATTGGGGTTAGTGTTAGGTTTAGGGTTAGGGGTTAGGTTTAGGGTTAAGGGATAGGATTATGGTTAAGGGTTGGGCGTAGGTTTAGGGTTAAAATTTAGTGTTAGGGTTAAGATTTAGTGTTAGGGTCCGGTTTAAGGGTTAGGGTGAGGGTTAACGGTTAGGGTTAGGGTTAGGGGTTAGGGATATAGTTAGTATTAAGTGTTAGGGTTAGGTTTAGGGTTCAGGGTTAGGATTAGCTTTAGGGGTTATGATTAGGGTTAGGTGTTAGTTTAGTGTTAGTGTTAGGTCTAGGCGTCAGGGTAAGGTTTAGGGTTAGGGTTAAGAGCTAAGTTTGGGTTTAGTGGTTAGGATTAGGATTAGGGTTAGGAGTTAGGGTAAAGGGTCAAGGGTTAGCATTATTTTTAGCCATAGCTTTGGTGTTAGGAGTAAGGGTTAGGTTCAGTGTTAGGGTAACAGTAGGTTACCGTAACAGTAACTACGTAGGGTAACAGTTAGTGTTAGTGGTTTAGAATTAGGGTTAGGGATTAGTTGTTACAGTTATGACTAGGATAGGGGTTATTCTCAGGGTAAGTGTTATGCATTAACGTTAGGATAAGAGGTTAAAGTTCAGGTTACAGTGAGGTTTACATTCTAAGGTGAGCAATAGAATCAGGGTTAAACGTTATTTTCAGGGTTAGAGTTTTGGGTGAGGTGTAGAGTTTATGCTTAGGACACCGGCCTTGTCTGCATTAGGCGGGGGGCGGGAGTTAGGGGGCTGGGATTGTCACCAGGAACCCACTCTATCGTACTCTGGTTATGGGCCCCAGCGGTTCATTCAGGACACAGTGGAAGAGCCTCCTTTCACGCATGGAATGGGAGGATTGTAGGCTTTCTAAACTCTAAGAAAGCAAGAAGACTGAGAATTAGATTTAGGGTTAGGGTTAGGGTTCGGGTTAAGGATCAAGGTTAGTGTTAGGGTGAAGGCTTAGAGTTAGGGGTTACGGGTAGCGTTACAGGTTACTCTTAGTTTTAACCGTTACAGTTAGGTTCAGGGTTAAGGTTTACGGTTAGGTTTAAGGTTAGGGTTTAGGGTTTGGTACAGGATTAGGGTTAAATATTAGGTTTAGGGTTAAAGATTACGATTAAGGTTAGGTTTAAAGGTTAGTGTGAGGGTTAACAGTCAGGGTTAAAGTTAAGAGTTAGGGTTAGGGTTAGTGTTAGGATTAAGGGTTCATGTTAGGTTTAGGGTTAGAGTTAAGTGCTATGGTTAGCGCTCGAGGTTAGGGTTAGGTTTAGGGTTCACAGTTAGGGTTTTGTTTAGGGGTTAGCATTAGGGTTAGGGATTAGCTTTAGGGTAAGAGTTTAGAGTTAGTGTTGGGCTTTAGGCTCAGGGCTTAGGTTTAGGGTCAGAGGTTAGGGTTGATGTTAGGGCTTAGATTTAGCGGTTAGTTTAAGGGCACAGGACCTGTTTATTCTACAGTGAGAGGGGTTAGGGTTAGGGTTAGGGTTGGCGTAAGGGTTACGGTTAGATTTAACCTTGGGGTTAGTGTTAGGGTTAGGGGTTAAAAACACCTACAGCCAGCCCTAACCCGATTTCTCACACTTCTTCCATTCTCAGAGTTAACCAAGCCTACAATACAGCCATGTCATGCGTGAGAAGAGGCTCCACCTGAGCCCTGTATGTAGGTCTTGGCCCAAGGCCCAGCGTATGGTGGTGTCGTGTCGCAGCGACCCTGTGCACCACTCTCACCATAGATTAAACAGGTCCTATGCCCTTAAACTAACCGCTAAATCTCAGCCCGAACACTAATCCTAACCCCTAACCCGAAAAGTTATCCTTAACCCTAACTGTTAACACTCAAACTAACCCTTAACTCTAACCCTAGTCATGATCTTTAACCCTAACCCTAACACTTAACCCTAACCCTGTACCAAACCGTAACCCCTAAGCTTAACCCTAACCCTAAACCTAAACCCTAAGTCTAACTGTAACTGTTAAACCTAACAGTAACTTTTAACCCTATAACTAACCCTATCCCCTTACCCGAAGCCCTCACCCTAAGATTAAACTTCATCCCTAACCATAACGATAATCCTAACCCTAAATCTAATTCTCAGACTTCTTACTTTCTTAGAGATTGGAAAGCTTACAATCCTGCTTTACCATGCGTGAAATCAGGCTCTGCCAGAGTGTCCTACAAGAAACCCATGGGCCCATACCCTGCATACGATAGAGTGGGTTTCTGGTGACAATCGCATCCCCCTCAATCCCACTCCTAGGGCAGACAGGGCCCATACCCTAAGCAAAACCCTACCCCTCACTCATAATTCTAACCCTGATCCTATTGCTCACCTTAACACATAAACCTCACCGTAAACCTAACTATAACCACTTATTCTAACGTTAATGCATAACACTTATGCTAAGAACAACCCCTATCACTTAATACTAACCCAAACTCCTAGCCATAACAGTAACCCCTAATCCCTAACCCTAATTCTAACCACTAAACATTACCTTAACCCTACAAACAACCCTAATACTAACCCTAACCTTAAACGCTAACCCTAACCTTATCCCTAAACATAACCTTAAAAGTTTACCCTAAACCCTAACCCTATCCCCTAACCCTAAGCCTAACCCTTAATTCTGATCCTAATCCTAACAATTAAACCTAATCCTAACACTAACCCTTACCTTAATGCCTAGACCTAATCTTAGCAGTAAAACTACCTCTAACCCTAACCCTAGACCTTAATCCTAACACTATCCCTAACTTATAACCCTAACTGTTAACCCTCATCCTAACCCTTAACTCGGACCATAACCCTAACCCTTAACCCTAACACATCCCTTAATGCTAACCCTAAGCCTTAACCCTTAACCCTAATCCTATCCCTTAACCCTAACCCTAACCCCTAACCCTAACCCTACCCCAACCCTAAATCTAACCCTAGTCCCTAACCCAACCCTAACCATTAACCCCTAATGCTAACATTAACCCTAACCCCTAATCCCTAACCCCTAACCCTCACTCGAACACTAACCCCTAACCCCAAACACCTAACCCTAATCATAACCATAATTCTCACACTTCCTCCATTCTCAGAGTTAGCCAAGCCTACAATAAAACCATGCCATGCGTGAGAAGAGGCTCTGCCTGAGACCTACATGTAGGTCTGGGCCCAAGGCCTAGGGTACGATGGTGTGGTGTGGCGATGACCCATTCCGCACACTTCTCACCATAGATTACACAGGTCCTGTGCCCTTAAAATAACCTCTAAATCTAAGCCCTAACACTAACTCTAACACTAACCCCTAACCCTAAACTTAAGCCCTGACCCTAACGCCCATCACTAACATTAAACCCTTACCCTATTCCTAACCCATAACCCTACTGCCTAAACGTAACCCTAACGATGAACCCTACCCCTAACCCTAACCCCAAACCCTAAGCCCTCACCCTAACACTAATATTCATCCCTAAACCGTGCCGTAATCCTAACCCGAAATCTAATTCTCAGAGTTTTGAAAGCCTACAATCCTACTAAGCCATGCATGAAAGCCCGCTCTACCAGAGTGTCCTGCATGAAACCCAGAGGCCCATACACTGCGTACTAAAGAATGGGTTCCCAGGGATCATCACAGATCCCTAACTTCGCCTCCTAGTGCATACAGGGCCCGTGCCCTAAGGATAAACCCTACCCTTCACCCTTAACCCTAACCCAGAACATAACACCTAACCCTGATCCTACTGCTCACCTTAACAGGTAAAGCTCACCGTAACCCTAACTTTAAGCCCTTATCATAACGTTAATGCATGACACCCTGAGAACAAGACCTATACCGTAATTCTAACCCTAACTCCTAGCCATAACCATAACACCTAATCCCTAATTGTGAAACGCCAACCCTAACCTTAACCCTCCGAACAACACTAACAATAACCCTAACCCCTTACGCTAACCCTACACATAAAAATAACCCTAACCGTTGATCCTTAGTCATAACCCCTAACCTTAACCCTAACTCTTCACGCTAATCCCAATCCTAACCATTAAACATAACCCTAACAATTAACCCTAACCCTAACCTTTACCCTAATGCCTAGAGATCTAAACCCAACACTGACCTACAGTTAACACTAACGCTAACCCCCTAATGCTAACCTTAAACCTGAACCATAGCCTTGACCCTTAACCCTAAACCTATCTCTAACCCCCTAACCCTAACTGTTAACCCTGACCCTAACCCTTAACCCTGACCCTAACCCTAAACCTGAACCCTAACCCTAAGCCTAACCCTTAACCCTAACCCTATCCCTTAACCCTAACGCCTAACCCTAACGCTAACTCCAAACCTAAACCTTACCCTGGCCCCCTAACCAGACTTAACACATAACTCGTAACACTAACTCTAACCCTAATCAATAATCCCTACCACTTAACCCTGACTCGAAACCGAACCCCTAACTCGAAACCCCTAACCCCAACCCTAACCCTAATTCTCACACTACTTCCATTCCCAGAGTGAAGCAAGCCTACAATACAGCCATGCCATGTGTGAGATGAGGCTCCGCCTGAGTCCTGCATGTAGGTCTTGTCCCAGGGCCCAGGGAATGATGTTGTGCTTTCGTGGTGACTCCGACCGCACCCCTCTCACCGTAGATTAACCAGGTCCTGTGCCCTTAAACTGACCGCTAAATCTAAGCCCTACCACCAACCCTAACCCCTGACCCTGAACCTAAGCTGCGAGCCTAAAGCCCAACACTAACTCTAAACCCTTACCCTAAACCTAATCCCTAACCCTAATGCTAACCCCTAAACGTAACCCTAACCGTGAACAGTAAACCTAACCCTAACCTCTAACACAAACCATAACATATAACTCTAACCCTAAAACTAAACCTAACCCTTAACCCTAAACCTAAACCCTAACCCTAACTCTTAACCTTAACCCTAACCGTTAACTCTCACACTAACCTTTAATCCTAACCCTAATCCTAATCTTCAACCCTAAACCTAACATTTAACCCTAACCCTGTACCTAACCCTAACCCTATACCAAACACTAACCCCTCATATTAACCCTAACTGTAAACCTCAACCCTAAACTGAACTGTAACCATTAAACCTAAGAGTAACCTTTAACCCTAACCCTAATCCCTAATCCTAAGCCCTCACCCTAGCACTAAACTTCATCCTTAACCCTAACCATAATCCTAACCCTAAATCTAATTCTCAGACTTCTTGCTTTCTTAGAGTTTAGGAAGCCTGCAATCCTCCCATGCCATGCGTGAAAGGAGGCTCTACCACTGTGTCCTGCATGAAACCCACGGGCCCATAACCAGAGTACGATACAGTGGGATCCTGGTGACAATCCCAGCCCCCTAACCTCCCCCCGCCCTTTCCTAAGGCAGACATAGCCCGTGCGCTAAGCATAAACAATACATGTAACAGATATCCCTCACCCTGAACATAACACCTAACCCTGTTCCTATTTCTCCCCTTAACACGTAAAACTGACCGTGAGCCTAACTTTAACCTCTTATCCTAACGTTAATGCATAACCCATTCCCTGAGAACAACCCCTATCCCATAATTCTAACCCTATCTCCTAGTCAAAACTGTGACACCTAATCCCTAACCCTAATTCTAAACCGCTAACTCTAACCGTAACCCTGCCTACAACCCTAACACTGACAGTAACCGTTACTTCTAACCCCAACGCTATGCCTAACAAAAACCCTTAACCCTTCACCCTAACTCCTAAGCCTTACCCTAACCCTTAACCCTAATCCTAATCCTAACCATTAAACCTAACCCTAGCTCTTAAAGCTAACCCTAAAACTTACCCTCACGACTAGACCTAACCCTGACACTAACCTAACACCTAACCCTAACCAGAACCCCTAAAGCTAACCCTGAACCCTATCCCTAACCCTAGCAGTAAACTTTAACCCTAAACCTAAGCCCAACCCGTAACCCTAGTCCTATCCTTTTACCCTAAAACTAACCCCTAAACCTAACCCCTATACCTCACCCTAACTCTAACCCCAATCCTAATTCTAACCATACCCCTTCATAAAACACTAACTCCTAACCGCTAACCCTAACACTAACCAAAAACCCTAATCACTAATCCCTAACCCTAACGCTTAACCTTTACGCTAACCGTTAACCCTCACCCTAAATCTTAACACTGACCCTAACCTTCACCTTTAACTCTAAGCCTAACCCTTAACCCTACAGTAAGGAAGAACCTTAATGCTAATGGGATCCCTTATCCCTAACCCTAGCACTACAGCTAAAAATAACCCTAACCTTGGATCCTTAAACCTAACCCCTAACACTTACTTTTACCCCAAACCCTAACCCTAATCCTAAGCATTAAACCTAACCCTATCTCTTAATCCTTACTCTAACGCCTAGATCTAACCCTAAATGTAACCTACCACCTAATCCTAACCTTAAGCCCTAACGCTAATTCTAACCCTGAACCCTAAACCTACCCGTAACCCTTAACACTAACCCTATCCATAAACCTTAACCCTGACCCTAACCATTACCCGCACCCAAACATTTAACCCTGACCCTAACCCTAATCCTTAATGATAACCCTAACACTAAACACTAACCCTAAGCCCAACACTTAACCCTAATCCTATCCCTTAACCCTAAGCCTAACCCTAACCCCTAACCCTAAACCGAAGCCTAACCCCAACCTGAACCATTAATCTTGACCCTTACCATTAATCCTCACACTAACACTAATCCTAATCTTTAACCATAAAGCTAACACTGAAGCCTACCCCTGTGCCAAACGCTAAACCCAAACCTTAACCCTAACCCTGAAACTTAACCGTAAACCTAACTGTAACTGTTAAACCTAACACTAACTTTTAACCCCAACCCCTAACCTAAGACCCCACCCTGACACTAATCTTCATCCCTAAATATTACCATAATCCTACCCCTAAATCTAATTCTCACACTTCTTGCTTTCTCAGAGTTTAGAAAGCCTACAATCCTCCCATGCCATGAGTAAAAGGGGGCTCTGCCACTGTGTCCTGCATGAAACCCAGGAGCCCATAACCAGCGTACGATAGAGTGGGTTCTCGGCGACAATCCCATCCCCCTAACCCCCGGCCCCCGCCCAGTGCAGACAGAGCCCGTACGCTAAGTATAAACACTACCCCTAACAGATAACCCTCACCCTGAACATAATACCTAGCCCTGATCCTATTGCTCAGCTTAAAACATAAACCTCTCCGTAACCCTAACTTAGCCCCTTAACTTAACGTGAATGCATAACACCTTGAGAAGAAGCCCTATCCTATAATTCTAATCCTAAACCATAGTCATAACCGTAATACCTCATCCCTAATTCTAAAACGTCAACCCTAACCTTCACCCTACCAACAACCCTAAACCTAACCCTAAACCCTAACCCTAAGCCCTCTCCCTAACACTAATCTTCATCCCTAAACCGTGCCGTAATCCTAACCCAAAATCTAATTCTCAGACTCCTTGCTTTCTCAGAGTTTTGAAAGCCTACAATCCTACTAAGCCATGCATGAAAGCCGGCTCTGCCACAGTGTCCTGCGTGAAACCCAGAGGCCCATACACTGCGTACGATAGAGTGGGTTCCCAGCGACCATCACAGATCCCTAACTTCGCCTCCTAGTGCATACAGGGCCCGTGCCCTAAGGATAAACCCTACCCCTCACCCATAAGCCTAACCCAGAATATAACACCTAACCCTGATCCTACTGCTCACCTTAACAGGTAAAGCTCACCGTAACCCTAACTTTAACCCCTTATCTTAAGGTAAATGCATGACACCCTAGAACAAGCCCTATACCGTAATTCTAACCCTAACTCCTAGCCATAACCATAACACCTAATCCCTAATTGTGAAACGCCAACCCTAACCTTAACGCTATGAACAACACTAACGCTAACCCTAACCGCTTATGCTAAACCTATGCCCAAAAATAACACTAACTGTTGATCCTTAGTCATAACCCCTAACCTTAACCCTAACCCTTAACCCTAATCCCAATCCTAACCATTAAACATAACCCTAACAATTAACCCTAACCCTAACCTTTACCCTAATGCCTAGAGATCTAACCCCAACACTGACCTACAGGTAACACTAACGCTAACCCCCTAATGCTAACCTTAAACCTGAACCATACACCTGACCCTTAACCCTAAACCTATCCCTAATCCCGTAACCCTAACCCTAACTCTTCACCCTCACCCTAAACCTTAACCCTGACCCTAACCCTAAACCTGAACCCGAAACCTAAGCCTAATCCTTAACCCTAACCCTATCCCTTAATCCTAACCCCTAACCCTAACGCTAACTCCAAACCTAAAACTTACCATGGCCCCCTAAAGCAGACTTAACACTTAACCCGTAACACTAACTCTAACCCTAACCACTAATCCCTACCACCTAACCCTGAGTCAAAACCTAACCCCTAACTTGCAACCCCTAACCCCAACCCTAACCCTAATTCTCACACTACTTCCATTCCCAGAGTGAAGCAAGCCTAAAATACAGCCATGCCATGTGTGAGATGAGGCTCCGCCTGAGTCCTGCATGTAGGTCTTGTCCCAGGGCCCAGGGAATGATGTTGTGCTTTGTGGTGACTCCGAACAGACCCCTCTCACCATAGATTAAACAGCTCCTGTGCCCTTAAACTGACCGCTAAATCTAAGCCCTACCACCAACTCTAACCCCTGACCCTGAACCTAAGCCCCGAGCCTAAAGACGAACACTAACTCTAAACCCTTACCCTAAACCTAATCCTTAACCCTAATGCTAACCCCTAAACGTAACCCTAACCCTGAACAGTAAACCAAACCCTAACCTCTAACACAAACCCTAACACATAACTCGAACCCTAAAACTAACCCTAACCCTTAACCCTAAACCTAAACCCTAACACTAACTCTTAACCTTAACCCTAACCGTTAACTCTCACGCTAACCTTTAATCCTAACCCTAATCCTAATCTTCAACCCTAATTCTAACACTTAACCCTAACCCTGTACCTAACCCTAACCCTATACCAAACCCTAACCCCTCATCTTAACCCTAACCGTAAACCTCAACCCTAAACCGAACTGTAACTGTTAAACCTAAGAGTAACCTTTAACCCTAACCCTAATCACTAACCCTAAGCCCTCACCCTAACACTAAACTTCATCCTTAACCCTAACCATAATCCTAACCCTAAATCTAATTCTCAGACTTCTTGCTTTCTTAGAGTTTAGAAAGCCTGCAATCCTCCCATGCCATGCGTGAAAGGAGGCTCTACCACGGTGTCCTGCATGAAACCCACGGGCCCATACCCAGAGGACGATACAGTGGGATCCTGGTGACAATCCCAGCCCCCGAACCTCCTGACCCGCCTAATGCAGACAGGGCCCGTGCGCTAAGCATAAACAATACCTGTAACAGATATCCCTCACCCTGAACATAACACCCAACCCTGTTCCTATTTCTCCCCTTAACACGTAAAACTGACCGTGAGCCTAACTTTAACCTCTTATCCTAACGTTAGTGCATAACCCATTCCCTGAGAACAACCCCTATCCACTAATTCTCACCCTATCTCCTATTCATCACTGGAACACCTAATCCCTAACCCTAATTCTAAACCGCTAACCCTAACCGTAACCCTGCCTACAACCCTAACACTGACAGTAACCCTTACTTCTAACCCCAACGCTATGCCTAACAAAAACCCTTAACCCTTCACCCTAACCCCTAAGCCTTACCCTAACCTTTAACCTTAATCCTAATCCTAACCATTAAACCTAACCCTAGCTCTTAAAGCTAACCCTAAACCTTACCCTCACGACTAGACCTAACCCTGACACTAACCTAACACCTAACCCTAACCATAACCCCTAAAGCTAACCCTAACCCTGAACCCTAAACCTAACCTTAACACTGAACCCTCACTATATCCCCAACCTCTAAGCCTAATCCTAACCGTTAACCCTCACCCTAACACTTAAACTGGACCATAACACTAAACATTAACCCGAACACTAAACTTTAACCCTAAATCTGAGCCCAACCCTTAACCCTAATCCTATCCTTTTACCCTAAACCTAACCCCTAAACCTAACCCTAACACTAACCCCAATCCTAATTCTAACCATACCCCTTCATAAAACACTAACTCCTAACCCTAACACTTACCAAAAACCCTAATCGCTAATCCCTAACACTAACGCTTAACCTTTACCGTAACCGTTAACCCTCACCATAACCCTTAACACTAAACTTAACCTTTAATCTAAGGGTGACCCTTGACCATAAAAGTAAGGAAAACACTTACGCCAATCTTATCCCTTATCCCTAACCCTACAACTAAACATAACCCTAACCTTTGATCCTTAAACCTAACCCCTAACACTTACTTTAACCCAAAACCCTAACCCTAATCCTAAGCATTAAACCTTACCCTATCTCTTAACCCTTACTCTAACGCCTAGATCTAAACCTAAATGTAACCTACCACCTAATCCTAACCTTAAGCCCTAATGCTAACTCTAACCCTGAACCCTAAACCTACCTGTAACCCTTAACACTAACCCTATCCGTAAACCTTAACCCTGACCCTAACCATTACCCGCACCCAAACATTTAACCCTGACCCTAACCCTAATCCTTAACGATAACCATAACACTAAACCCTAACCCTAAGCCCAACACTTAACCCTAATCCTATCCCTTAACCCTAAGCCTAACCCTAACCCCTAACCCTAAACCGAAGCCTAACCCCAACCTGAACCATTAATCTTGACCCTTACCATTAACCCTCACACTAACACTAATCCTAATCTTTAACCATAAAGCTAACATTGAAGTCTTCCCCTGTGCCAAACGCTAAACCCAAACCTTAACCCTAACCCTGAAACTTAACCATAAACCTAACTGTAACTGTTAAACCTAACACTAACCTTTAACCCCAACCCCTAACCCAAGACACCACCCTGACACTAATCTTCATCCCTAAACATTACCATAATCCTACCCCTAAATCTAATTCTCAGAGTTCTTGCTTTCTCAGAGTTTAGAAAGCCTACAATCCTCCCATGCCATGAGTAAAAGGGGGCTCTGCCACTGTGTCCTGCATGAAACCCAGGAGCCCATACCCAGCGTACGATAGAGTGGGTTCCCGGGGACAATTCCATCCCCCTAAACCCCGCCCACCTCCCAGTGCAGACAGGGCCCGTATGCTAAGTATAAACACTACCCCTAACAAATAACCCTCACCCTGAACATAACACCTAACCCTGATCCTACTGCTCACCTTAACAGGTAAAGCTCACCGTAACCCTAACTTTAACCCCTTATCTTAACGTTAATGCATGACACCCTGAGAACAAGCCCTATACCGCAATTCTAACCCTAACTCCTAGCTATAAACATAACACCTAATCCCTAATTCTGAAACGCCAACCCTAACCTTAACCCGACCAACAACACTAACACTAACTCTAACCCCTTACCCTAACCCTACGCCTAAAAATAACCCTAACCGTTGATCCTTAGTCATAACCCATAACCTTAACCTTAACCCTTAAGCCTAATCCCAATCCTAACCTTTAAACATAACCCTAACTCTTAACCCTAACCCTAACCTTTACCCTAATGCCTAGAGATCTAAACCCAACACTGATCTACAGTTACACAAACCCTACCCTCTAATGCTAACCTTAAACCTGAACCAAGCTCCTAACCCTTAACCCTAACACTATCCCTAACCCCCTTACCCTAACTCTAACTGTTAACCCTCACCCTAACCCTCAACCCTGACCCTAAACTTAAACCTTAATCCTAACCATGCGTGAGATGAGCCTCTGCCTTTGTCCTGCGTGACAGTTGAAGCCCAACACCCAGGGTACGATGAAGTGGGGACCCAGCCTTGCTCCACACCCACAGTGCCCCGTACATTAGACAGGGCCCATGCCCTAACACACACCGTTAAACGTAAGCCCTAACCCTATCTCTAAACCAAACCCTTAGTAAGCCCTGAATCTAACTCCTAACAGTAACCCTAATCCCTGACCCTTACTCTTGCCTCTCACCCTAAACCTAAACCCAACCACTAAACATAATCCTAATCTCTAACCCTAACAGTAATCCTAACCCTAATTCTAACCTAAAACCCTAACCCCTAAACCTAATCCTAGTCCCTAACACCTAACCTTACCCTAAACCCAATTCCAATTCTCAGACTTCTTCAATTCAAAAACTTAAAAAAGCCTACAATCCACCAATGCCGTGTCTGAGATGAGGGTCCGCCCCTATGTCCTGCATGACAGGCAGGCGCCAATGCCCAGGGTACTATGGAGTGGGGTCCGGGGGTCTGGAGGCTTGCTAAACTCCAGTTTGGAAGAATTGCTATAGTCATATATAGGGATGCTTACATTTACTGATAGAAAGCAACTATTGGTGTGTGATTTGTAGGCTTGCCTTACTCTAGTTTGGATGAAGAAGCTGAATCATATATAGGAATATTAGCTTTGAGTTAGAGGAAGCATCTATGGGGGGTGCTTTTTTGGCTTGTTAAACTCTGGTTTGGAAGAAGTTCGAGAGTCTTATATAGGAACGATATCATTCATTCAGAGAAAGCAATTATAGGGAGTTGGTTTGTAGGCTTGCTAAGCTCTAGTTTGGAGGAAGGCGAGAGTCATATATAGGAACGCTTACATTCACATAAAGCGTCTACGGGGGGACGGTTTCTAGGCTTCCTAAACTCTAGCTTGGAAAAAGAGGACAGTTATGTATAGGAACTCTCGGCGGGGGATTTGTAGCATTGCTAAAATCTTAGATTGGAAAAGTTGCGAGAGTCATACATAGGAATGTTAACATTCACTCAATGAAAGCAACTATAAGGGGTGCTTTCCAGGCTGGCTACACTCTAATTTGGAAAAAGTGCGACAGTCATATAGAGGAAGGCTTATATTCACTCAGACAAAGCAATTATGTGTAGGTGTATAGTAGGCATGCTAACTCTAGTTTGGAAAATTTCGAGAGCCATGTATAGGAAAGCTTACAGTAACTTAGAGAAAGCAACGAACGGGGGTGGAGTGTAGGCTTGCTAAACTCTAGTTTGGAGGAAGTGCCATAGTCCTATATAGGAACGCTTAAATTCGTTCAGAGAAAACAGCTGTCGGGGATTGGTTTGTAGACATAACTCAAGTTTGGAAGAAGTGCGAGAGACATATATAGGAATGTTTACATTGACTCAAAGAAAGCAACTATGGGGGAGTGTTATTTTGGCATGCCAGATGCTAGTTAGGAAGAAGTACAAGACTCATATATAGGAACGCTTACATTCACACAGCGAGAGCAACTACGGAGTAGTGTCAGGTAGACATGTTAAAGTCTAGCTTGGGAGAAGTTCCAGAGTCCTATATAGGAAAGGTAACAGCCACTTTGAAAAAGCAAGTCTTGGCGGGTGGTTTGTAGGCCTGCAAAACCCTGTTTTGGTTGAAGTGTGAGAGTCATATATGAGAACGCTTACATTCCCTCAGAGAAAGCAACGATGGGGTTGTTTGTAGGCTTACTAAACTGCAGTTTGGAAGAAGCACGAGAATCACATATAGGAGCACATACATTTTGACGCACTGAAAGTAACTATGGGGTGGTGTTTTATAGGCATGCTAAACTCTAGTTTGGACGAAGTTTGAGAATCACATATAAGAAAGCTTACAGTCACTTAGAGAAAGCAAATCTCTGGGTGTGGAAAGTAGGCCTGCTAAACTCTATTTTGGTTTAAGAGTGAGAGTCATATATGGGAAGGCTTACATTCCCTCAGAGAAAGCAACGACGACGTGGTGGTTTGTAGGCATACTAAACTCTAGTTTGGAAGAAGTGGGAGAATGATATATGGGAACGCTTACATTCACGTAGAGAAAGCAACTATGGGGTGGCGTTTTTGTAGCCACGCTAATCTCTAGTTTGGAAGAAGTTAAGGAGTAATATATAGGAAAGGGTACAGTCATAGAAACCAACTCTCGGGGGATGTTTTGTACACCTGCAAAACTCCAGTTTGGAAGAAGGGGGAGAGTCATATTGGGGACCGCGTGCATTCACTCAGAGAAATCAACGATGGGATTGTGATTTGTAGGCATAGTCAACTCTAGTTTGGAAGAAGTACGAGAATCGTATATAGGAACGCTTACCTTCACGCAGAGAAAGCAACTATGGAGTGATGTTTGTATGCCTACTAAAATATAGTTTGGAGGAAGTTCGAGAGTCATATCTGGGAAGCTTACAGTCACTTAGAGAAAGCAACTCTCGGGGGGTGTTTCGTAGGCCTGCTAAACTCTATTTTCAATGAAGTGTTAGAATAATATATGGGAACTCAGTGAAAGCAACGTCGTGGTTGTGGTTCCTAGGCATACTAACCTGTAATTTGGAAGAAGCAAGAGAATCACATGTAGAGCCGCTTACATTCCGGCACCGAAAACAACTATGGGGTGGTGTTTTGTAGGCTTGCAAAACTCTAGTTTGGACGAAGTTTGAGAGTCATATATAGGAAAGTTTACAGTCACGTAGAGAAAACAACTCTCTGGGTGTGGAATGTAGGCCTGCTAAACTCTATTTTGGTTGAAGTGTGAGAGTCATATATGGGAACGCTTACATTCACTCAGAGAAAACAACGTTTGGGTGGTGGTTTGTAGGGCATACTAAACTGTAGTTTGGAAGAAGTACGAGAGTCCTATATAGGAACACTTACATTCACGCAGAGAAAGCACTTATAGCGTCAGGTTTTGTAGGCATGCTAAACTGCAGTTTGGAAGAAGTTGGAGAACCTTATACAGGAATGATTACCATCACCTAGGGAAAGCAACTCTCGGGAGATTGTTTGTACACATGCTAAACTCTAATTTGGATGAAGTGTGAGAGTCAAACATGGGACCGCTTACATTCCCTCAGAGAAACAACATTGGGCTGGTTTTTGTAGGCATACTAAATAGTTTGGAAGAAGTACGAGAATGATATTTGGGAACGTTTACATTCACCCAGAGAAAGCAACTACGGGGTGGTGTTTTGTAAGCATGCTATAGTTTGGAAGAAGTTCTAAACCTGAACAGTCACTTAGAGAAAGCAACTCTTGGTGGGTGATTTTTAGGTCTGCTAAATTGTATTTTGAAAGAAGTACCAGAGTCATATATACTAATGCTTACATTCATGCAAAGAAAAAACTATGGGGTGATGTTTTGTGGGCATGTTAACCTGTAGTTTGGAAGAAGTTGGAGAGTCTTATTTAGGAAAGCTTACAGTCACCTAGAGAAAGCAACTCTCGGGAGATCCTTTCTTGGCCTGCTAAACTCTACTTTGCATCAATTGTGAGAGTCAAACATGGGAATGCTTTCATTCATTCAGAGAACGCAACGTTTGGGTGGTGGTTTGTAGGCATTCTAAACTGTATTTTGGAGGAAGTACGAGAGTCATATATATGAACGCTTACATTCAGGCAGAGAAAGCCACTCTGGGGTCGTATTTTGTTGGCATGCTAAACTGTGGTTTGGAAGAAGTTCGAGCGTCTTATATAGGAAAGATTACAGTGACACAGAGAAAACAACTCTCGGAAGTTTATTGGTAGGCCTGCTAAACTCTAATTTGGATGAAATGTGAGAACGCTTGCATTCATTCACTTAGAGAAAGAAACATTATCGTGATGGTTTGAAGGCATAATAACTGTAGTTGGGAAGAAGTAGGAGAGTCATATATATGAACGGTTACATTCACGCAGAGAAAGCAACTGTGGGGTGGCGCAGGTATGCATGTTAATCTGTAGTTTGGAGGAAGTGCGAGAGTCATATCTGGGGAAAATTACAGTCACTTAGAGAAAGGAACCATCTTGGGCTGGTTTGTAGATCTGCTAAATTCTATTTTGGAAACAGAGTGTGAGTCATATATGGGAACGCTTATGTTCACTCAGAGAAAGCAACCACGGTGTGGTGTTTTGTTGGCATGGTGTAGTTTGAAAGAAGTTGGAGATTCTTATATAGGAAAGTTTACAGTCACCTAGAGAAAGCAACTCACGGGGCGTGGTTTGTAGGCCTGCTAAACTCTAATTTAGATGAAGTGAGAGAGGCATATATATGAACGCTTATATTGATGCAGAGAAAGTAACTATGGGGTGGTGTTTTGTAGGCATGCTAAAACATAATTTGGAAGAAGTTCGAAAGCAGACAGTCACTTAGAGAAAGCAACTCTCGGCGGTTCAATTTTCGGTCTGCTAAATTGTATTTTGAAAGAAGTACCAGAGTCATATATACAAACGCTTACATTCATGCAGAGAAAGCAACTGTGGGGTGGTGTTTTCTAGGCATGCTAAACTCTAGTTTGGACGAAGTTTGAGAATCACATATAAGAAAGCTTAGAGTCACTTAGAGAAAGCAAATCTCTGGTGTGGAATGTAGGCGTGCTAAACTCTATTTTGGTTTCAGAGTGAGAGTCATATATGGGAAGGCTTACATTCACTCAGAGAAAGCTACGATGATGTGGTGTTTTGTAGGCATACTAAACTCTAGTTTGGAAGAAGTAGGAGAATGATATATGGGAACACTTACATTCATGCAGAGAAAGCAATTATGGGGTGGATTTTTTGTAGCCATGCTAATCTCTATTTTGCAAGAAGTTAAAGAGTAATATATAGGAAAGCGTACCGTCATTTATAGAAACCAACTTTCAGGGGATGGTTTGTAGGCCTGCAAAACTCTACTTTGGAAGAAGGGGGAGAGTCATTTTGGGGACTGCGTACATTCACTCAGAGAAATCAACGATCAGGTTGTGGTTTGTAGGCATACTAAACTCTAGTTTGGAAGAAGTACGAGAATCATATATAGGAACGCTTACATTCATGCAGAGAAAGCAACTATGGAGTGATGTTTGTATGCCTACTAAACTATAGTTTGGGGGATGTTCGAGAGTCATATCTGGGATGCTTACAGTCATTTAGAGAAAGCAACTCTTGGGGGGGTGGTTCGTAGGCCTGCTAAACTCTATTTTCAATGAAGTGTTAGAATCATATACAGGAACGCTTACATTCACTCAGAGAAAGCAACGTTGGGGTGGCCGTTTTTGAGCATACTGAACTCTACTTTGGAAGAGGTACGAGAGACATATACAGGAACGCTTACATTAACACAGAGAAAGCAAATATGGGGTGCTGTAGTGCAGGCATGCTAAACTATAGATTGGAAGAAGTTCGAAAGCTGACAGTCATTTACAGAAAGCAACTCTTGGCGGGTGATTTTTAGGTCTGCTAAATTGTATTTTGAAAGACGTACCAGAGTCATATAGACAAACGCTTACATTCATGCAGAGAAAGAAACTATGGGGTGATGTGTTGTTGGCATGCTAAACTGCAGTTTGGAAGGAGTTCGAGAGTGTTATATAGGATAACTTAGAGTCACCTAGAGAAAGCAACACTCGGGACAGCTTTGCAAGCCTGTAAACACTAATTAGCAGCAATTGTGAGAGTCAAACATGGGAACGCTTACATTCACGGAGAGAACACAACGTTTGGGTGGTGATTTGTAGGCATCATAACTGTAGTTTGGAAGAAGTAGGAGAGTCATATATATGAACGGTTACATTCACGCAGAGAAAGCAACTGATGGGTGGCGTATGTACGCATGTTAATGTATACTTTGGAGGAAGTTCGGGAGTCTTATCTGGGGAAAATTGCAGTCACTTAGAGAAAGCAACCATCGGGGGCCGTTTTGTAGATCTGCTAAATTCTATTTTGGAAGAAGAGAGAAAGTCATATGTGGGAACGCTTATGTTCACTCAGAGAAATCAACGACGGGGCAGTGTTTCGTTGGCATGCTAAACTGTAGTTTGGAAGAAGTTCGCGAGTCTTATATAAGAAAGCTTACAGTCACCTAGAGAAAGTAACTCTCGGCAGATTGTTTCTAAGCATGCTAAACTCTAATTTGCATCAATTGTGAGAGTCAAACATGGGAACGCTTACATTCACTCAGAGAACGCAACGTTTGGGTGGTGGTTTGTAAGCATTCTAAACTGTATTTTGGAGGAAGTAGGAGAGTCATATATACGAATGCTTACATTCACGCAGAGAAAGCAACTCTGGGGTCGTATTTTGTTGGCATGCTAAACTGTGGTTTGGAAGAAGTTCGAGAGCCTTATATAGGAAAGATTACACTGACACAGAGAAAACAACTCTCTGTAGTTTGTTGGTAGGTCTGCTAAACTGTAATTTGGATGAAGTGTGAGAACGCTTGCATTCACTCAGAGAAAGAACTTTGTCGTGGTGGTTTGTAGGAATAACAACTGTAGTTCGAAGAAGTAGGAGAGTCATATATGAACGGTTACATTCACGCAGAGAAAGCAATTGTGGGGTGGTGTATGTAATCATCATAATCTGTAGTTTGGAGGAAGTTCAAGAGTCATATCTGGGGAAAATTAGAGTCACTTAGAGAAAGGAACCATCGGGGGCTGGTGTGTAGGTCTGCTAAATTCTATTTTGGAAAAAGAGTGAGAGTCATATATGGGAACGCTTATGTTCACTCAGAGAAATCAATGATGGGGCGCTGTATTGTTGGCATGCCAAACTGTAGTTTGGAAGAAGTTCGAGAGTCTTATATAGGAAAGTTTACAGTCACCTAGAGAAAGCAACTCACAGGAAGTGGTTTGTAGGCCGCTAAACTCTAATTTGGATGAAGTGAAAGAGGCATACATGGATACGCTTCATTCACTCAGAGAAAGGTAAATTGTGGTGCCGGTTTTTAGGTATACTAAACTCCAGTTTGGAAGAAGTACGAGAGACATATATATGAACGCTTATATGGACGCAGAGAAAGCAACTATGGGGTGGTGTTTTGTTGGCATGCTAAAATATAGTTTGGAAGAAGTTCGAAAGCAGACAGTCAGAGAAAGCAACTCTTGGCGGTAGATTTTTAGGTCTGCTAAATTGTATTTTGAAAGAAGTACCAGTGTCATATATACAAACGCTTACATTCATGCAGAGAAAGCAACTGTGGGGTGGTGTTTTCTAGGCGTGCTAAACTCTAGTTTGGACGAAGTTTGAGAATCACATATAAGAAAGCTTAGAGTCTCTTAGGGAAAGCAAATTTCTGGTTGTGGAATGTAGGCGTGCTAAATTCTATTTTGGTTTAAGATTGAGAGTCATATATGGAAAGGGTTACATTCACTCAGAGAAAGCAACGATGATGTGGTGGTTTGTAGGCATACTAAACTCTAGTTTGGAAGAAGTAGGAAAATGATATTTGGGAATGCTTATATTCATGCAGAGAAAGCAATTATGGGGTGGGTTTTTGTACCCATGCTAATCTCTAGTTTGGAAGAAGTTATATAGGAAAGCGTACAGTCATTTATAGAAACCAACTTTCGGGGGATGGACGGTAGGCCTGCAAAACTCTACTTTGGAAGAAGTGAGAGAGTCATATTGGGGACCACGTACATTGACTCAGAGAAATCAAGGATGGGCTTGTGTTTTGTAGGCATACTAAACTCTAGTTTGGAGGAAGTACGAGAATCATATATAGGAACGCTTACATTCATGCAGAGAAAGCAACTATGGAGTGATGATTTTATGCCTACTAAACTATAGTTTGGAGGAAGTTTAGAATCTTATATAGCAAAGCTTACAGTCACCTAGAGAGAGCAACTCTCGGGAGATGGTTTCTAAGCCTGCTAATTTGCACCAACTGTTAAAGTCAAATATGGGAAGGTTTACATCCACTCAGAACGCAAGGTTTGGGTTGTAGTTTGTGGCCATAATAACTGTAGTTCGGAAGAAGTAGGAAAGTCATATATATGAACGGTTACATTCACGCAGAGAAAGCAACTATGGAGTGATGTTTGTATGCCTACTAAACTATAGTTTGGAGGATGTAACTCTCGGGGGGTGGTTCGTAGGCCTGCTAAACTCTATTTTCAATGAAGTGTTAAAATCATATACAGGAACGCTTACATTCACTCAGAGAAAGCAACGTTGGGGTGGCCGTTTTTGAGCATACTAAACTCTACTTTGGAAGAGGTACGAGAGACATAAATACAAACGCTTACATTAACACAGAGAAAGCAAATACGGGGTGCTGTAGTGCAGGCATGCTAAACTATAGATTGGAAGAAGTTCGAAAGCTGACAGTCACTTAGAGAAAGCAACTCTTGGCGGGTGATTTTTTCAGTCTGCTAAATTGTATTTTGAAAGACGTGTCAGAGTCTTATATACAAACGCTTACATTCATGCGTAGAAAGAAAATATGGGGTGATGTGTTGTGGGGATGCTAAACTGCAGTTTGGAAGGAGTTCGAGAGTGTTATTTGGATAGCTTACAGTCACCTAGAGAAAGCAACACTCAGGAGAGCTTTGCAAGCCTGCTAAACTCTAACTAGCAGCAATTGTGAGAGTCAAACATTGGAACGCTTACATTCACTCAGAGAACACAACGTTTGGGTGGTGGTTTGTAGGCATAATAACTGTAGTTCAGAAGAAGTAGGAGAGTCATATATATGAACGGTTACATTCACGCAGAGAAAGCAACTGTTGGGTGGCGTATGTATGCATGCTAATCTGTAGTTTGGAGGAAGTGCGAGAGTCATATCTGGGGAAAATTACAGTCACCTAGAGAAAGCAACTCTCGGGAGATTGTTTCTAAGCATGCTAAATTCTAATTTGCATCAATTGTGAGAGTCAAACATGGGAACGCTTACATTCACTCAGAGAACGCAACGTTTGGGTGGTGGTTTGTAAGCATTCTAAACTGTATTTTGGAGGAAGTAGGAGACTCATAAATACGAATGCTTACATTCACGCAGAGAAAGCAACTCTGGGGTCGTATTTTGTTGGCATGCTAAACTGTGGTTTGGAAGAAGTTCGAGAGCCTTACATAAGAAAGATTACAGTGACACAGAGTAAAACAACTCTCTGTAGTTTGTTGGTAGGTCTGCTAAACTGTAATTTGGATGAAGTGTGAGAATGCTTGCATTCACTCAGAGAAAGAACGTTGTCGTGATGGTTTGTAGGAATAAATGCTGTAGTTTAAAAGAAGGAGAGTCATATATGAACGGTTACATTCACGCAGAGAAAGCAACTGTGGGGTGGCCTATGTAATCATCATAATCTATAGTTTGGAGAAAGTTCGAGAGTCATATGTGGGAAAAATTAGAGTCACGTAGAGAATTGGAACCATCGGGTGTTGTGTAGGTCTGCTAAATTCTATTTTGGAAGAAGAGTGAGAGTCATATATGGGAACGCTTATGTTCACTCAGAGAAATCAATGATGGGGCGCTGTATTGTTGGCATGCTAAACTGTAGTTTGGAAGAAGTTCGAGAGTCTTATATAGGAAAGTTTACAGTCACCTAGAGAATGCAACTCACAGGAGGTGGTTTGTGGGCCACTAAACTCTAATTTGGATGAAGTGAAAGAGGCATACATGGATATGCTTCATTCACTCAGAGAAAGGTAAATTGTGGTGCCGGTTTTTAGGTATACTAAACTCCAGTTTGGAAGAAGTACGAGAGTCATATATATGAACGCTTATATGGACGCAGAGAAAGCAACTATGGGGTGGTGTTTTGTAGGCATGCTAAAATATAATTTGGAAGAAGTTCGAAAGCTGACAGTGACTTAGAGAAGGCAACTCTCGGCGGTTGATTTAGAGGTCTGCTAAATTGTATTTTGAAAGAAGTACCAGAGTCATATATAAAATCGCTTATATTTATGCTGAGAAAGAAACTATGTGGTGATGTTTTGTTGGCGTGCTGAAATGTAGTTTTGAAGAAGTTCGACAGTCTTTTATAGGAAAGCTTACAGTCCCCCAGAGGAAGCAACTTTCGAGAGATAGTTTGTAAGCCTGCTAAACTCTACTTTGCATCATTTGGAACAGTCATACTTGGGAACGCTAACATTCTCTCAGAGAACGCAACGTTTGGTTGGTTGTTTGTAAGCATACTAAACTGTATTTTGGAAGAAGTAGCAGAGTCATATATACAAGTGCTTACATTCACGCAGAGAGGGCAACTATGGGGTGGTGTTTTGTAGGCATGCAAATCTCTAGTTGCGAAGAAGTTAAGAGTAATAGGAAAGCTTACAGTCTCATAGAGAAAGCAACCCTTGGGGGCTGGTTTGTAGTTCTGCTAAATTCTATTTTGGATGAAGTGTGAATCATAAACGGGAACGCTAACATTCACTCAGAGAAAGCAGGGTTGCGGTGGTGGTTTTTAGTCACACTAAACTGGAGTTTGGAGGAAGTACGAGAATAAAAGAATGCTTACATTCACTCAGAAAAAGCAAAGTTGGGGAGGTGGTTTGTAGGTGTACTATACTTTGGAAGAAGTACGAGCGTGATGCATAGGAACGCTTACATTCACGCAAACTATGGGGTGGCCTTTTGTTGGCATGCTAAACTATGTTCCAAAGTCATATATAGGAAAGCTTATAGTGAGAGAAAGCAACTCTCAGGCGGTGTTTTGTAGGTCCGGTAAATTGCATTTTGAAAGCAGTCCGAGATTCATATAAGGGAAAGCCTATATCCACTCAGAGAAAGCAATGTTGGGCTGTTGGTTTGTAGGCATACTAAACTGTATTTTGGAACTCGTATGTATGACTCTCACACTTGATCCAAATTAGAGTTCACCAGGCCTATAAACCACATCCTGAAAGTTGCTTTCTCTAGGTGAATGTAAGCTTTCCTATATAAAACTCTCGAACTTCTTCCAAACTACAGTTTAGCATGCCAACAATACACCACCGGATCATTGCTTTCTCTGAGTGAACATAAGCATTCCCTTATATGAATCTCTTTTTCCAAAATAGAATTTAGCAGACCTACAAACCAGTCCCCGATGGTTGATTTAGCTATGTGACTGTAATTTTCCCTAGATATGACTCTCGAATTTCCTCCAAACTATAGATTAGCACGCGTACATACGGTACCCAACAGTTGCTTTCTCTGCGTGAATGTAACCGTTCATATATATGACTTTCCTACTTTTTCCGAACTACAGTTATTATGGCCACAAACCACAACCCAAACGTTGCGTTCTGAGTGGATGTAAACCTTCCCATGTTTGACTTTAACAATCGGTGCAAATTAGTTTAGCAGGCTTAGAAACCATCTCCCGAGAGTTGCTTTCTCTAGGTGACTGTAAGCTTTCCTATATAAGACTCTCGAACTTCTTAGAAGTTTTGTGGGCAGTTTAGCATGCCCACAAAACATCACCCCATAGTTTCTTTCTCTGCATGAATGTAACCGTTTGTAACTATGATTCTGGTACTTATTTCAAAACACAATTTAGCAGACCTAAAAATCACCCGCAGAGAGTTTCTTTCTCTAAGTGACAGCTTTCGAACTTCTTCCAAACTACAGTTTAGCATGCCTAAAAACACGAACCCATAGTGGCTTTCAGTGCCTGAATGTAAGCGGTTCTATATGTGATTCTTTTGCTTCTTCCAAATTACAGGTTAGTATACCTACAAACCACCACCCCAACGTTGCTTTCTCTGAGTGAATGTAAGCGTTCCTGTATATGATTCTAACACTTCATTGAAAATAGAGTTTAGCAGGCCTACGAACCACCCCCAGAGAGTTGCTTTCTCTAAATGACTGTAAGCTTCCCAGATATGACTCTCGAACATCCTCCAAACTATAGTTTAGTAGGCATACAAACATCACTCCATAGTTGCTTTCTCTGCATGAATGTAAGCGTTCCTATATATGATTCTCGTACTTCCTCCAAACTAGAGTTTAGTATGCCTACAAAACACAACCCCATCCTTGATTTCTCTGAGTCAATGTACGTGGTCCCCAATATGACTCTCCCCCTTCTTCCAAAGTAGAGTTTTGCAGGCCTACCATCCATCCCCCGTAAATTGGTTTCTATAAATGAGTGTACGCTTTCCTATATAACTTCTTCCAAACTAGAGATTAGCATGGGTGCAAAAAATCCACCGCATAATTGCTTTCTCTGCATGAATGTAAGCGTTCCCATATATCATTCTCCTACTTCTTCCAAACTAGAGTTTAGTATGCCTACAAACCACCACACCATCGTTGCTTTCTCTGAGTGAATGTAACCCTTTCCATATATGATGCTCAGTCTTAAACCACAATAGAGTTTAGCACGCCTACATTCCACAACCAGAGATTTGCTTTCTCTAAGTGACTCTAAGCTTTCTTATATGTGATTCTCAAACTTCGTCCAAACTAGATTTTAGCATGCCTACAATACACCACCCCACAGATGCTTTCTCTGCATGAATGTAAGCGTTCTTTATATGACACTGGTACTTCTTTCAAAATACAATTTAGCAGACCTAAAAATCCACCGCCAAGAGTTGCTTTCTCTAAGTGACTGTCTGCTTTCGAACTTCTTCCAAATTATATATTAGCATGCCTACAAAACACCACCCCATAGTTGCTTTCTCTGCGTCCATATAAGCGTTCATATATATGACTCTCGTACTTCTTCCAAACTGGAGTTTAGTATACCTAAAAACCGCCACTCCAACTTACCTTTCTCTGAGTGAATGAAGCATATCCATGTATGCCTCTTTCACTTCATCCAAATTAGAGTTTAGCGGCCTACAAACCACCTCCTGTGAGTTGCTTTCTCTAGGTGACTGTAAACTTTCCTATATAAGACTCTCGAACTTCTTCCAAACTACAGTTTGGCATGCCAACAATACAGCGCCCCATCATTGATTTCTCTGAGTGAACATAAGCGTTCCCATATATGACTCTCACTCTTTTTCCAAAATAGAATTTAGCAGACCTACACACCAGCCCCCGATGGTTCCTTTCTCTAAGTGACTCTAATTTTCCCCAGATATGACTCTCGAACTTCCTCCAAACTACAGATTATGATGATTACATACACCACCCCACAATTGCTTTCTCTGCGTGAATGTAACCGTTCATATATGACTCTCCTACTTCTTCGAACTACAGTTGTTATTCCTACAAACCACCACGACAAAGTTCTTTCTCTGAGTGAATGCAAGCGTTCTCACACTTCATCCAAATTACAGTTTAGCAGACCTACCAACAAACTACAGAGAGTTGTTTTCTCTGTGTCAGTGTAATCTTTCCTATATAAGGCTCTCGAACTTCTTCCAAACCACAGTTTAGCATGCCAACAAAATACGACCCCAGAGTTGCTTTCTCTGCGTGAATGTAAGCATTCGTATATATGACTCTCCTACTTCCTCCAAAATACAGTTTAGAATGCTTACAAACCACCACCCAAACGTTGCGTTCTCTGAGTGAATGTAAGCGTTCCCATGTTTGACTCTCACAATTGATGCAAATTAGAGTTTAGCATGCTTAGAAACAATCTGCCGAGAGTTACTTTCTCTAGGTGACTGTAAGCTTTCTTATATAAGACTCGCGAACTTCTTCCAAACTACAGTTTAGCATGCCAACGAAACACTGCCCCATCGTTGATTTCTCTGAGTGAACATAAGCGTTCCCACATATGACTTTCTCTCTTCTTCCAAAATAGAATTTAGCAGATCTACAAAACGGCCCCCGATGGTTGCTTTCTCTAAGTGACTGCAATTTTCCCCAGATAAGACTCCCGAACTTCCTCCAAAGTATACATTAACATGCGTACATACGCCACCCATCAGTTGCTTTCTCTGCGTGAATGTAACCGTTCATATATATGACTCTCCTACTTCTTCCAAACTACAGTTATGATGCCTACAAATCACCACCCAAACGTTGTGTTCTCTGAGTGAATGTAAGCGTTCCCATGTTTGACTCTCACAATTGCTGCTAATTAGTGTTTACAGGCTTGCAAAGCTGTCCCGAGTGTTGCTTTCTCTAGGTGACTCTAAGTTATCCTATATAACACTCTCGAACTCCTTCCAAACTGCAGTTTAGCATGCCAACAACACATCACCCCATAGTTTCTTTCTCTGCATGAATGTAAGCGTTTGTCTATATGACTCTGGTACGTCTTTCAAAATACAATTTAGCAGACCTAAAAATCACCCGCCAAGAGTTGCTTTCTGTAAATGACTGTCAGCTTTCGAACTTCTTCCAATCTATAGTTTAGCATGCCTGCACTACAGCACCCCATATTTGCTTTCTCTGTGTTAATGTAAGCGTTCCTGTATATGTCTCTCGTACCTCTTCCAAAGTAGAGTTCAGTATGCTCAAAAACGGCCACCCCAACGTTGCTTTCTCTGAGTGAATGTAAGCGTTCCTGTATATGATTCTAACACTTCATTGAAAATAGAGTTTAGCAGGCCTACGAACCACCCCCCCAAGAGTTGCTTTCTCTAAATGACTGTAAACTTCCCAGATATGACTCTCGAACATCCCCCAAACTATAGTTTAGTAGGCATACAAACATCACTCCATAGTTGCTTTCTCTGCATGAATGTAAGCGTTCCTATATATGATTCTCGTACTTCTTCCAAACTAGAGTTTAGTATGCCTACAAACCACAACCCCATCGTTGATTTCTCTGAGTGAATGTACGCAGTCCCCAATATGACTCTCCCCCTTCTTCCAAAGTAGAGTTTTGCAGGCCTACAAACCATCCCCCGAAAGTTGGTTTCTATAAATGACGGTACGTTTTCCTATATATTACTCTTTAACTTCTTGCAAAATAGAGATTAGCATGGCTACAAAAAATCCACCCCATAATTGCTTTCTCTGCATGAATGTAAGTGTTCCCATATATCATTCTCCTACTTCCTCCAAACTAGAGTTTAGTATGCCTACAAACCACCACATCATCGTAGCTTTCTCTGAGTGAATGTAAGCCTTCCCATATATGACTCTCACTCTGAAACCAAAATAGAGTTTAGCACGCCTACATTCCACACCAGAGATTTGCTTTCTCTAAGTGACTCTAAGCTTTCTTATATGTGATTCTCAAACTTCGTCCAAACTAGAGTTTAGCATGCCTAGAAAACACCACCCCACAGTTGCTTTCTCTGCATGAATGTAAGCGTTTGTATATATGACTCTGGTACTTCTTTCAAAATACAATTTAGCAGACCGAAAATTGAACCGCCGAGAGTTGCTTTCTCTAAGTGACTGTCTGCTTTCGAACTTCTTCCAAATTATATTTTAGCATGCCTACAAAACACCACCCCATAGTTACTTTCTCTGCATCAATATGAGCGTTCATATATATGCCTCTCTCACTTCATCTAAATTAGAGTTTAGCAGGCCTACAAACCACACCCCGTGAGTTGCTTTCTCTAGGTGACCGTAAACTTTCCTATATAAGAATCTCCAACTTCTTTCAAACTACACCATGCCAACAAAACACCACACCGTGGTTGCTTTCTCTGAGTGAACATAAGCGTTCCCATATATGACTCACACTCTGTTCCAAAATAGAATTTAGCAGATCTACAAACCAGCCCAACATGGTTCCTTTCTCTAAGTGACTGTAATTTTCCCCAGATATGACTCTCGCACTTCCTCCAAACTACAGATTAACATGCATACCTGCGCCACCCCACAGTTGCTTTCTCTGCGTGAATGTAACCGTTCATATATATGACTCTCCTACTTCTTCCCAACTACAGTTATTATGCCTTCAAACCATCACGATAATGTTTCTTTCTCTAAGTGAATGAATGCAAGCGTTCTCACATTTCATCCAAATTAGAGTTTAGCAGGCCTACCAATAAACTTCCGAGAGTTGTTTTCTCTGTGTCACTGTAATCTTTCCTATATAAGACGCTCGAACTTCTTCCAAACCACAGTTTAGCATGCCAACAAAATACGACCCCAGAGTGGCTTTCTCTGCCTGAATGTAAGCGTTCATATATATGACTCTCGTACTTCCTCCAAAATACAGTTTAGAATGCCTACAAACCACCACCCAAACGTTGCGTTCTCTGAATGAATGAAAGCATTCCCATGTTTGACTCTCACAATTGATGCAAAGTAGAGTTTAGCAGGCCAAGAAAGGATCTCCCGAGAGTTGCTTTCTCTAGGTGACTGTAAGCTTTCCTAAATAAGACTCTCCAACTTCTTCCAAACTACAGGTTAACATGCCCACAAAACATCACCCCATAGTTTTTTCTTTGCATGAATGTAAGCATTAGTATATATGACTCTGGTACTTCTTTCAAAATACAATTTAGCAGACCTAAAAATCACCCACCAAGAGTTGCTTTCTCTAAGTGACTGTTCAGGTTTAGAACTTCTTCCAAACTATAGCATGCTTACAAAACACCACCCCGTAGTTGCTTTCTCTGGGTGAATGTAAACGTTCCCAAATATCATTCTCGTACTTCTTCCAAACTATTTAGTATGCCTACAAAAACCAGCCCAATGTTGTTTCTCTGAGGGAATGTAAGCGGTCCCATGTTTGACTCTCACACTTCATCCAAATTAGAGTTTAGCATGTGTACAAACAATCTCCCGAGAGTTGCTTTCCCTAGGTGATGGTAATCATTCCTGTATAAGGTTCTCCAACTTCTTCCAAACTGCAGTTTAGCATGCCTACAAAACCTGACGCCATAAGTGCTTTCTCTGCGTGAATGTAAGTGTTCCTATATAGGACTCTCGTACTTCTTCCAAACTACAGTTTAGTATGCCCTACAAACCACCACCCAAACGTTGTTTTCTCTGAGTGAATGTAAGCGTTCCCATATATGACTCTCACACTTCAACCAAAATAGAGTTTAGCAGGCCTACATTCCACACCCAGAGATTTGCTTTCTCTAAGTGACTGTAAGCTTTCTTATATGTGATTCTCAAACTTCGTCCAAACTAGAGTTTAGCATGCCTATAAAACACCACCCCATAGTTACTTTCAGTGCGTCAAAATGTATGTGTTCCTATATGTGATTCTCGTGCTTCCTCCAAACTGCAGTTTAGCAAGCCTACAAACAACCCCATCGTTGCTTTCTCTGAGGGAATGTAAGCGTTCTCATATATGACTCTCACACTTCAACCAAAACAGGGTTTTGCAGGCCTACAAACCACCCGCCAAGACTTGCTTTTTCAAAGTGGCTGTTACCTTTCCTATATAGGACTCTGGAACTTCTCCCAAGCTAGACTTTAACATGTCTACCTGACACTACTCCGTAGTTGCTCTCGCTGTGTGAATGTAAGCGTTCCTATATATGAGTCTTGTACTTCTTCCTAACTAGCATCTGGCATGCCAAAATAACACTCCCCCATAGTTGCTTTCTTTGAGTCAATGTAAACATTCCTATATATGTCTCTCGCACTTCTTCCAAACTTGAGTTATGTCTACAAACCAATCCCCGACAGCTGTTTTCTCTGAACGAATTTAAGCGTTCCTAGATAGGACTATGGCACTTCCTCCAAACTAGAGTTTAGCAAGCCTACACTCCACCCCCGTTCGTTGCTTTCTCTAAGTTACTGTAAGCTTTCCTATACATGGCTCTCGAAATTTTCCAAACTAGAGTTAGCATGCCTACTATACACCTACACATAATTGCTTTGTCTGAGTGAATATAAGCCTTCCTCTATATGACTGTCGCACTTTTTCCAAATTAGAGTGTAGCCAGCCTGGAAAGCACCCCTTATAGTTGCTTTCATTGAGTGAATGTTAACATTCCTATGTATGACTCTCGCAACTTTTCCAATCTAAGATTTTAGCAATGCTACAAATCCCCCGCCGAGAGTTCCTATACATAACTGTCCTCTTTTTCCAAGCTAGAGTTTAGGAAGCCTAGAAACCGTCCCCCCGTAGACGCTTTATGTGAATGTAAGCGTTCCTATATATGACTCTCGCCTTCCTCCAAACTAGAGCTTAGCAAGCCTACAAACCAACTCCCTATAATTGCTTTCTCTGAATGAATGATATCGTTCCTATATAAGACTCTCGAACTTCTTCCAAACCAGAGTTTAACAAGCCAAAAAAGCACCCCCCATAGATGCTTCCTCTAACTCAAAGCTAATATTCCTATATATGATTCAGCTTCTTCATCCAAACTAGAGTAAGGCAAGCCTACAAATCACACACCAATAGTTGCTTTCTATCAGTAAATGTAAGCATCCCTATATATGACTATAGCAATTCTTCCAAACTGGAGTTTAGCAAGCCTCCAGACCCCCGGACCCCACTCCATAGTACCCTGGGCATTGGCGCCTGCCTGTCATGCAGGACATAGGGGCGGACCCTCATCTCAGACACGGCATTGGTGGATTGTAGGCTTTTTTAAGTTTTTGAATTGAAGAAGTCTGAGAATTGGAATTGGGTTTAGGGTAAGGTTAGGTGTTAGGGACTAGGATTAGGTTTAGGGGTTAGGGTTTTAGGTTAGAATTAGGGTTAGGATTACTGTTAGGGTTAGAGATTAGGATTATGTTTAGTGGTTGGGTTTAGGTTTAGGGTGAGAGGCAAGAGTAAGGGTCAGGGATTAGGGTTACTGTTAGGAGTTAGATTCAGGGCTTACTAAGGGTTTGGTTTAGTGATAGGGTTAGGGCTTACGTTTAACGGTGTGTGTTAGGGCACGGGCCCTGTCTAACGTACGGGGCACTGTGGATGTGGAGCAAGGCTGGGTCCCCACTTCATCGTACCCTGGGTGTTGGGCTTCAACTGTCATGCAGGACAAAGGCAGAGGCTCATCTCACGCATGGTTAGGATTAAGGTTTAAGGTTAGGGTCAGGGTTGAGGGTTAGGGTGAGGGTTAACAGTTAGAGTTAGGGTAAGGGGGTTAGGGATAGGGTTAGGGTTAAGGGTTAGGTTTATGGTTCAGGTTTAAGGTTAGCATTAGAGGGTAGGTTTAGTGTACCTGTAGGTCAGTGTTGGGGTTAAATCTCTAGGCATTAGGGTAAAGGTTAGTGTTATGGTTAAGAGTTAGGGTTAGGGTTAGTGTTGGTAGGGTTAAGGTTAGGGTTGGCATTTCAGAATTAGGGATTAGGTGTTATGGTTATGGCTAGGAGTTAGGGTTAGAATTACGGTATAGGCTTGTTCTCAGGGTGTCATGCATTAACGTTAAGATAAGGGGTTCAACTTAGGGTTACGGTGAGGTTTACGTGTTGAGGTGAGCAGTAGGATCAGGGTTAGGTGTTATGTTCTGGGTTAGGGTTGTGGGTGACGGGTAGGGTTTATGCTTAGGGCATGGGCCCTGTATGCACTAGGAGGCGAAGTTAGGAGTCTGTGATGGTCGCTGAGAACACACTCTATCCCACGCAGTGTATGGGCCTCTCGGTTTCATGCCGGACACTGTGGCAGAGCCGGCTTTCATGCATGGCTTAGTAGGATTGTAGGCTTTCAAAACTCTGAGAAAACAAGTAGTCTGAGAATTAGATTTAGGGTTAAAATTACGGCACGGTTTAGGGATGAAGATTAGTGATAGGGTGAGGGCTTAGGGTTAGGGGATAGGGTTAGGGTTAGGGTTGTGGTAGGGTGAAAGTTAGGGTTTTCATTTTAGAAATAGGGATGAGGTGTTATGGTTATGACTATGGTTTAGGATTAGAATTATGGGATAGGGCTTCTTCTCAGGGTGTTATGCATTAACGTTAATTTAAGGGGATAAGTTAGCATTACGGGGAGGTTTATGGTTTACGTTTAGGAATAGGATCATGGTTAGGTGTTATGTTGAGGGTGAGGGTTATCTGTTAGGGGCAGTGCTTATACTTAGCGTACAGGCCCTGTCTGCACTGGGCGGCGGGCGGGGGTTAGGGGGATAGGATTGTCCCCGGGAACACACTCTATTGAACGCTGGGTGTGGATTCCTGGGTTTCATGCAGGACACAGTGGCAGAGCACCCTTTAACTCATGGCATGGGAGGTTTGTAGGCTTTCTAAACTCTGAGAAAGCAAGAAGTCTGAGAATGAGATTTAGGGGTAGGATTATGGTAATGTTTAGGGATGAAGATTAGTGTTAGGGTGGAGTCTTAGGGTTAGGTGTTAGGGTTAAATGTTAGTGTTAGGTTTAACAGTTACAGTTAGGTTTACGTTTAAGATTCAGGGTTAGGGTTAAGGTTTGGGTTTAGCGTTTGGCACAGCGTTAGCCTTCAGTATTAGCCTTATGGATAAGGATTAGGAGTAGGGTTAGGGTTAAGGGTTAGTGTCAGGGTTAATGGTAAGTTTCAAGATTGAGGGTTAGGGTTGCGGTTAGGGTTAGGTTTAGCGTTAGGGGTTAGGGTTAGGCTTAGGGTTAAAGGATAGTATTATGGTTAAGTGTTGGGCTTAGGGTTAGGGTTTAGTGTTAGCGTTATCATTAAGGATTAGGGTTAGGGTCAGGGTTAAATGCTTGGGTGCGGGTAATGGTTAGGGTCAGGGTTAAGGTTTACGGATAGCGTTAGTGCTAAGGGTTATGGGTAGGTTTAGGGTTCAGGGTTAGAGTTAGCATTAGGGCTTAAGGTTAGGATTAGGCAGGAGGTTAGATTTAGGGTTAGATCTAAGTGTTAGGGTAAGGGCTAGGGTTAGGGTTAAGAGATAGGGTTAGGTTTAATGCTTAGGATTAGGGTTAGGGTTTGGGGTTAAAGTAAGTGTTGGGGTTAGGTTTAAGGATCAAAGGTTAGGGTTATTTTTAGCTGTAGTGTTAGGGTTAGGGAAAAGGGATCCCATTAGCATTAAGGGTCTTCCTTACTGTAGGGTTAAGGGTTAGGCTTAGAGTTAAAGGTTAAGGTTAGGGTCAGTGTTAAGAATTAGGGGGAGGGTTAACGGTTAGGGTAAAGGTTAAGCGTTAGGGTTAGGGATTAGCGATTAGGGTTTTTGGTTAGTGTTAGGGTTAGAGGTTAGGAGTTCGTGTTTTATGAAGGGGTATGGTTAAAATTAGGATTGGGGTTAGAGTTAGGGTTAGGTATAGGGGTTAGGTTTAGGGGTTAGTTTTAGGGTAAAAGGATAGGATTAGGGTTATGGGTTGGGCTTAGGTTTAGGGTTAAAGTTTACTGCTAGGGTTAGGGATAGGGTTCAGGGTTAGCTTTAGGGGTTCTGGTTAGCGTTAGGTGTTAGGTTAGTGTCAGGCTTAGGTCTAGTCGTGAGGGTAAGGTTTAGGGTTAGCTTTAAGAGCTAGGGTTAGGTTTAATGGTTAGGATTAGGATTAGGGTTAAGGGTTAGCGTAAGGCTTAGGGGTTAGGGTGAAGGGTTAGGGTTTTTGTTAGGCATAGCGTTGGGGTTAGAAGTAAGGGTTACTGTCAGTGTTAGGGTTGTAGGTAGGGTTCCGGTTAGGGTTAGCGGTTTAGAATTAGGGTTAGGGATTAGGTGTCACAGTGATGACTAGGAGATAGGGTTAGAATTATGGGATAGGGGTTGTTCTCAGGGAATGGGTTATGCATTAACGTTAGGATAAGAGGTTAAAGTTAGGCTCACGGTGAGGTTTACGTGTTAAGGGGAGAAATAGGAACAGGGTTGGGTGTTATGTTCAGGGTTAGGGTTATCTGTTAGAGGTATTGTTTATGCTTAGCGCACGGGCCCTGTCTCCATTGGGCGGGCGGGGGGAGTTTAGGGGGCTGGGATTGTACCCGGGAACCCACTCTATCATACTCTGGGTATGGGCCCGTGGGTTTCATGCAGGACACAGTGGTAGAGCCTCCTTTCACGCATGGCATGGGAGGATTGCAGGCTTTCTAAACTCTAAGAAAGCAAGAAGTCTGAGAATTAGATTTAGGGTTAGGATTATGGTTAGGGTTAAGGATGAAGTTTAGTGTTAGGGTGAGGGCTTAAGGTTAGGGATTAGGGTTAGGGTTAAAGGTTACTCTTAGGTTTAACGATTACAGTTCGGTTTAGGGTTGAGGTTTACGGTTAGGGTTAAGATGAGGGGTTAGGGTTTGGTAGACGTTTAGGGTTAAGTGTTAGGTTTAGGGTTGAAGATTAGTATTAGGGTTAGGATTAAAGGTTAGCGTGAGAGTTAACGCTTAGGGTTAAGGTTAAGAGTTAGGGTTTACGGTTAGGCTTAGGGTTAGATTTAGGGTTAGAGTTATGTGCTATGGTTTGTGTTAGGGGTTAGGGTTAGGTTTACTGTTCACGGTTAGGGTTGGGTTTAGGGGTTAGCATTAGGGTTAGGGATTAGGTTTAGGGTAAGGGTCTAGAGTTAATGTTGGGCTTTAGGCTCGGGGCTTAGGTTCAGGGTCAGGGGTTAGCGTTGGTGGTAGGGCTTAGCTTTAGTGGTCAGTTTAAGGGCACAGGACCTGGTTAATCTACGGTGAGAGGGGTGCGGTCGGAGTCACCACGAAAGCACAACATCATTCCGTGGGCCTTGGGACAGGACCTACATGCAGGACTCAGGCGGAGCCTCATCTGACACATGGCATGGCTGTATTGTAGGCTTGCTTCACTCTGGGAATGGAAGTAGTGTGAGAATTAGGGTTGGGGTTGGGGTTAGGGTTTTTCATGTTAGGGGTTAGGTTTCGAGTCAGGGTTAGGTGCTAGGGATTAGTGGTTAGGGTTAGAGTTAGTGTTAGGGGTAAGGTGTTAAGTCTGGGTTAGGGGGCCAGGGTAAGGTTTAGGGTTGAAGTTAGCGTTAGGGTTAGGGGTTAGGTTTAAGGGATAGGGTTAGGATTCAGGGTGAGGTTTAGAGGGTTAACAGTTGGGGTTAGGCTTAGGGGTTAGGGATAGTGTTAGGGTTAAGGGTTAGGAGCTTGGTTCAGGTTTAAGGTTAGCATTAGGGGTTGGGGTTAGTGTTAACTGTAGGTCAGTGTTGGGGTTAGATCTCTAGGCATTAGGGTAAAGGTTAGGGTTAGGGTTAAGAGTTAGGGTTTTGTTTAATGGTTAGGATTGGGAATAGGGTTAAGGGTTAGGGTTAAGGTTAGGGGTTATGACGAAGGATCAACGGTTAGGGTTACTTTTAGGCGTAGGGTTAGGGTAAGGGGGTAGCGTTAGTGTTAGTGTTGTCGGTCGGGTTAAGGTTAGGGTTGGCGTTTCAGAATTAGGGATTAGGTGTTACGGTTATAGCTAGGAGTTAGGGTTATAATGACGGTATAGGGCTTGTTCTCAGGGTGTCATGCATTAACGTTAAGATATGGGGTTAAAGTTAGGGTTATGGTGAGGTTTACCTGTTAAGGTGAGCAGTAGGATCAGGGTTAGGTGTTATGTTGTGGGTTAGGCATATGGGTGAGGGGTAGGGTTTATGCTTAGGGCACGGGCCCTGTATGCCCTAGGAGGCAAAGTTAGGTGTCTGGGATGGTCGCTGGGAACCCACTCTACCGCACGCAGTGTATGGGCCTCTGGGTTTCATGCAGGACACTGTGGCAGAGCCCTCTTTCACGCATGGCGTGGGAGGATTGCAGGCTTTCTAAACTCTAAGAAAGCAAGAAGTCTGAGAATTAGATTTAGGGTTAGGGTTATGGTTAGGGTTAAGGATGAAGTTTAGTGTTAGGGTGAGGGCTTAGGCTTAGGGATTACGGTTAGGGTTAAAGGTTACTCTTAGATTTAACGGTTACACTTTGGTTTAGGGTTGAGATTTAAGGTTAGGGTTAAGATGAGGGGTTAGGGTTTGGTACAGGATTAGGGTTAAGTGTTAGGTTTAGGGTTGAAGATTAGGATTAGGGTTAGGATTAAAGGTTAGCGTGAGAGTTAACGCTTAGGGTTAAGGTTAAGAGATAGGGTTTAGGGTTAGGGTTAGGGTTAGGGTTAGTTTTAGGGTTAGAGTTATGTGCTATGGTTTGTGTTAGAGGTAAGTGTTAGGTTTACTTTTCACGGTTAGGGTTACGTTTAGGGGTTAGCATTAGGGTTAGGGTTAGGGTTAGGGTTAAGGGATAGGATTAGGGTTAATTGTTGGGCTTAGGGTTAGGGTTTAGTGTTAGGGTTATCATTAAGGATTAGGGTTAGGGTCAGGGTTAAATGCTTGGGTGCGGGTAATGGTTAGGGTCAGGGTTAAGGTTCACGGATAGGGTTAGTGTTAAGGGTTACGGGTAGGTTTAGGTTTAAGTGTTAGCGTTAGCATTAGGGCTTAAGGTTAGGATTAGGCGGGAGGTTAGATTTAGGGTTAGAACTAGGCGTTAGGTAAGGGCTAGGGTTAGGATTAAGAGATAGGCTTAGGTTTAATGCTTAGGATTAGGGTTAGGGTTTGGGGTTAAAGTAAGTGTTAGAGGTTAGGTTTAAGGATCAAAGGTTAGGGTTATTTTTAGCTGTAGTGTTAGGGTTAGGGAAAAGGGATCCCATTAGCATTAAGGGTCTTCCTTACTGTAGGGTTAAGGGTTAGGCTTAGAGTTAAAGGTTAAGGTTAGGGTCAGTGTTAAGAATTAGGGTGAGGGTTAACGGTTAGATTAAAGGTTAAGCGTTAGGGTTAGGGATTAGCAATTAGGGTTTTTGGTTAGTGTTAGGGTTAGAGGTTAGGAGTTCGTGTTTTATGAAGGGGTATGGTTAAAATTAGGATTGGGGTTAGAGTTAGGGTGAGGTATAGGGGTTAGGTTTAGGGGTTAGTTTTAGGGTAAAAGGATAGGATTAGGGTTATGGGTTGGGCTTATCTTTAGGGTTAAAGTTTACTGCTAGGGTTAGGGATAGGGTTCAGGGTTAGCTTTAGGGGTTCTGGTTAGGGTTAGGTGTTAGGTTAGTGTCAGGGTTAGGTCTAGTCGTGAGGGTAAGGTTTAGGGTTAGCTTTAAGAGCTAGGGTTAGGTTTAATGGTTAGGATTAGGATTAGGGTTAAGGGTTAGCGTAAGGCTTAGGGGTTAGGGTGAAGGGTTAGGGTTTTTGTTAGGCATAGCGTTGGGGTTAGAAGTAAGGGTTACTGTCAGTGTTAGGGTTGTAGGTAGGGTTCCGGTTAGGGTTAGCGGTTTAGAATTAGGGTTAGGGATTAGGTGTCACAGTGATGACTAGGAGATAGGGTTAGAATTATGGGATAGGGGTTGTTCTCAGGGAATGGGTTATGCATTAACGTTAGGATAAGAGGTTAAAGTTAGGCTCACGGTGAGGTTTACGTGTTAAGGGGAGAAATAGGAACAGGGTTGGGTGTTATGTTCAGGGTTAGGGTTATCTGTTAGAGGTATTGTTTATGCTTAGCGCACGGGCCCTGTCTGCATTGGACGGGCGGGGGGAGTTTAGGGGGCTGGGATTGTACCCGGGAACCCACTCTATCATACTCTGGGTATGGGCCCGTGGGTTTCATGCAGGACACAGTGGTAGAGCCTCCTTTCACGCATGGCATGGGAGGATTGCAGGCTTTCTAAACTCTAAGAAAGCAAGAAGTCTGAGAATTAGATTTAGGGTTAGGATTATGGCTAGGGTTAAGGATGAAGTTTAGTGTTAGGGTGAGGGCTTAAGGTTAGGGATTAGGGTTAGGGTTAAAGGTTACTCTTAGGTTTAACGATGACAGTTCGGTTTAGGGTTGAGGTTTACGGTTAGGGTTAAGATGAGGGGTTAGGCTTTGGTAGACGTTTAGGGTTAAGTGTTAGGTTTAGGGTTGAAGATTAGGATTAGGGTTAGGATTAAAGGTTAGCGTGAGAGTTAACGCTTAGGGTTAAGGTTAAGAGTTAGGGTTTACGGTTAGGCTTAGGGTTAGATTTAGGGTTAGAGTTATGTGCTATGGTTTGTGTTACGGGTTAGGGTTAGGTTTATTGGTCACGGTGAGGGTTACGTTTAGGGGGTAGCATTAGGGTTAGGGTTAGGGTTAAGGGATAGGATTAGGGATAAGTGTTCGGCTTAGGCTTAGGGTTTAGTGTTAGGGTTAGCATTAAGGATAAGGGTTAGGGTCAGGGTTAAATGCTTGGGTGCAGGTAATGGTTAGGGTCAGGGTTAAGGTTCACGGATAGGGTTAGTGTTAACGGTTCCGGGTAGGTTTAGGGTTCAGGGTTAGTGTTAGCATTAGGGCTTAAGGTTAGGATTAGGCGGTAGGTTAGATTTAGGGTTACATCTAGGCGTTAGGGTAAGGGCTAGCGTTAGGGTTAAGAGATAGGGTTAGGTTTAATGCTTAGGATTAGGGTTAGGGTTTGGGGTTAAAGTAAGTGTTAGGGGTTAGGTTTAAGGATCCAAGGTTAGGGTTATTTTAGCTGTAGTGTTATGGTTAGGGATAAGGGATCCCATTAGCATTAAGGGTCTTCCTTACTGTAGGGTTAAGGGTTAGGCTTAGAGTTAAAGGTAAAGGTTAGGGTCAGTGTTAAGATTTAGGGTGAGGGTTAACGGTTAGGGTAAAGGTTAAGCGTTAGGGTTAGGGATTAGTGATTAGGGTTTTTGGTTAGTTTTAGGGTTAGCGGTTAGGAGTTAGTGTATTATGAAGGGGTATGGTTAGAAATAGGATTGGGCTTAGAGTTAGGGTGAGGTATAGGGGTTAGGTTTAGGGGTTAGTTTTAGGGTAAAAGGATAGGATTAGGGTTACGGGTTGGGCTTAGGTTTAGGGTTAAAGTTTACTGCTAGGGTTAGGGATAGGGTTCAGGGTTAGCTTTAGGGGTTCTGGTTAGGATTAGGTGTTAGGTTAGTGTCAGGGTTAGGTCTAGTCGTGAGGGTAAGGTTTTGGGTTAGCTTTAAGAGCTAGGGTTAGGTTTAATGGTTAGGATTAGGATTAGGGTTAAGGGTTAGGGTAAGGCTTAGGGGTTAGGGTGAAGGGTTAGGGTCAAGGGTTAGGGTTTTTGTTAGGCATAGCGTTGGGGTTAGAAGTAAGGGTTACTGTCAGTGTTAGGGTTGTAGGTAGGGTTACGGTTAGGGTTAGCGGTTTAGAATTAGGGTTAGGGATTAGGTGTCACAGTGATGACTAGGAGATAGGGTTAGAATTATGGGATAGGGGTTGTTCTCAGGAAATGGGTTATGCATTAACGTTAGGATAAGAGGTTAAAGTTAGGCGCACGGTGAGGTTTGCGTGTTAAGGTGAGAAATAGGAACAGGGTTGGGTGTTATGTTCAGGGTTTGGGTTATCTGTTCAAGGTATTGTTTATGCTTAGCGCACGGGCCCTGTCTGCATTAGGCGGGCGGGGGGAGTTTAGGGGGCTGGGATTGTACCCGGGAACCCACTCTATCATACTCTGGGTATGGGCCCGTGGGTTTCATGCAGGACACAGTGGTAGAGCCTCCTTTCACGCATGGCATGGGAGGATTGCAGGCTTTCTAAACTCTAATCAAGCCAGAAGTCTGAGAATTAGATTTAGGGTTAGGATTATGGTTAGGGTTAAGGACGAAGTTTAGTGTTAGGGTGAGGGCTTAGGGTTAGGGAATAGGGTTAGGGTTAAAGGTTACTCTTAGGTTTAACGGTTACACTTTGGTTTAGGGTTGAGGTTTACGGTTAGGGTTAAGATGAGGGGTTAGGTTTTGGTACAGGGTTAGGGTTAAGTGTTAGGTTTAGGGTTGAAGATTAGGATTAGGGTTAGGATTAAAGGTTAGCGTGAGAGTTAACGCTTAGTGTTAAGGTTAAGAGTTAGGGTTTAGGTTTAGGGTTAGGGTTAGGGTTAGTTTTAGCGTTAGAGTTATGTGCTATGGTTTGTGTTAGAGGTTAGGGTTAGGTTTACTGGTCACGGTTAGGGTTACGTTTAGGGGTTAGCATTACGGTTAGGGTTAGGGTTAGGGTTAAGTGTTTAAAATTTTAAAATTTCCCTGCCTTTTAAAACAATGGAAAAATGGTGGTGGGTTAGGGTTAGGGTTAAGGTTAGGGTTAGGGTTAGGGTTAAGGGTTTAAAATTTTAAAATTTTAAGGTTTAAGTGTTAAGGGTTAAGGGTTTAAAATTTAAAATTTTAAAATTTCCCTGAAAAATGGTGGTGGGTTAGGGTTAGGGTTAAGTTTAGGGTTAGGGTTAGGGTTAGGGTTAAGGGTTTAAAATTTTAAAATTTCCCTGCCTTTTAAAACAATAGAAAAATGGTGGTGGGATGATACTTAGAAGAATGGCTTCTTGTCTGTCTCCACTAACAAAAATAGGCAACACCAAGTCAGCTACTCCTCAGCATAATTATGTCCGTCGCAGCCTTCTTGGGTTTCAGGAGTCACAAACAAACGTTATCACAATTATGGTGAAACGCTGAATACCTGCAAATAATTTTCAACGTAGTGGCATACTTCTTGGAACAAGCCAGGTACCTGTGCCCACGCAAAGAGGAGTATATAGAAGCATGGTGGATTTCTAGCTGATGAAGTTAAGGATTATTAAAGGAACGGGATGACCATGGGAACCATCGTTAATTCTCTGAAACAGAATCCGCCCTTTTCACCTGCCAAACACATGCCCACTTCTCCTCTCTGGTTATAATAAAAACTAACCAGCGAACTGACAGAGGGACTGACCAACACATCCACATCGACCACACACACACAAAAAAAACGTACCCTCCAGCTACTAATTATAATGCTAACTTGCAAAATTTCCCTGCATTTTAAAACAATGGAAAAATGGTGGTGGGATGATACTTAGAAGAATGGCTTCTTGTCAGTCTCCACTAACAAAAATAGGCAACACCAAGTCAGCTACTCCTCAGCATAGTTATGTCCGTCGCAGCCTTCTTGGGTTTCAGGAGGCACAAACAAACGTTATCACAATTATGGTGAAACTCTGAACACCTGCAAGTAATTTTCAACGTAGTGGTTAATTGAAAAGCTCTGCGGTATACTTCATGGAACAAGCCAGTTACCTGTTCCCACGCAAAGAGGAGTATATAGAACCATGGAGGATTTCCAGCTGATGAAGTAAAGGATTGTTAAAGGAACGGGATGACCATGGGGATCATCGTTAATTCTCTGAAACAGAATCCGCACTTTTCACCTGCCAAACACATGCCCACTTCTCCTCTCTGGTTATAATAAAAACTAACCAGCGAACTGACAGAGGGACTGACCAACACATCCACATCGACCACACACACAAAAAAAAAACGTACCCTCCAGCTACTAATTATAATGCTAACTTGCAAAATTTCCCTGCATTTTAAAACAATGGAAAAATGGTGGTGGGATGATACTTAGAAGAATGGCTTCTTGTCAGTCTCCACTAACAAAAATAGGCAACACCAAGTCAGCTACGCCTCAGCATAGTTATGTCCGTCGCAGCCTTCTTGGGTTTCAGGAGGCACATACAAACGTTATCAAAATTATGGTGAAACGCTGAAAACCTGCAAATAATTTTCAACGTAATGGTTAATTTGAAAACTCTCCAGCATACTTCTTGGAACAAGCCAGGTACCTGTGCCCACGCATAGAGGAGTATATAGAAGCATGGTGGAATCCCAACTGATGAAGCAAAGGATTCTTAAAGGAATGAGATGAGTATGCTGATCCTGTTTAAATCTCTGAAACAGAATCCGCCCTTTTCACCTGCCAAACACATGCCCACTACTCTTCTCTGGGCATAATAAAACCAAACCAGCGATCTGACAGAGGGCCTGAACACCCATCCTGACCGACCCCACAAAAACAAAAGTACACTGCAGCTACTAATTATAATGCCAATATGCAAAATTTCCCTGCATTTTAAAACAATGGAGAAATGATGGTGGGATGATACTTAGAAAAATGGCTTATTGTCAGTCTCCACTGACAAAAATAGGCAACACCGAGTCAGCTACGCCTCAGCATAGTTTTGTCCATCGCAGCCTTCTTGGGTTTCAGGAGGCACATACAAACGTTATCACAATTATGGTGAAACGCTGAAAACCTGGAAAGGATTTTCAACATACTGGTTAATTGAAAAGCTCTGAGGCATACTTCTTGGAACAAGCTACTTTCCTGTGCCCACGCATAGAGAAGTATATAGAACCATGGTGGATTCCCAGCTCATGAAGCAAAGGATTCTTAAAGGAACGGGATTACCATGCGGATCCTGTTTAATTCTCTGAAACAGATCCGCAGTTTTCACCTGCCATACTAATACCCACTTCTCCTCTCTGGGGATAATAAAAGCAAACCAGCGAACTGACAGAAGGCCTGACCAACACATCCACAGCGACCCCACAGGAAAAAATAAAAAAAAACACCGTAGCCTCCAGCTACTAATTATAATGCTAACTTGCAAAGTTTTCCTGAATTTTTAAACAATGGAAAAATGATGGTGAGATGATACTTAAAGAATGGATTCTAGTCAGTCTCCACTAACAGAAATAGGCAACACCAAGTCTGCTACTCCTCAGCATAGTTATGTCCGTCGCAGCCTTCTTGGGTTTCAGGAGGCACAAACAAACGTTATCACAATTATGGTGAAACGCTGAACACCTGCAAATAATTTTCAACGTAGTGGTTAATTGAAAAGCTCTGCGGCATACTTCTTGTAACCAGCCAGTTACCTGTTCCCACGCAAAGAGGAGTATACAGAACCGTGGTGGATTTCCAGCTGATGAAGTGAAGGATTATTAAAGGAACGGATGACCATGGGGATAATGGTTAATTCTCTGAAACAGAATCCGCACTTTTCACCTGCCAAACACATGCCCACTTCTCCTCTCTGGGGATAATAAAAACTAACCAGCGAACTGACAGAGGGCCTCACCCCCCCATCCACATCGACCACACACAAAAAAAAAAACCGTACCCTCCAGCTACTAATTATAATGCTAACTTGCAAAATTTCCCTGCCTTTTAAAACAATGGAAAAATGGTGGTGGGATGATACTTAGAAGAATGGCTTCTTGTCTGTCTCCACTAACAAAAATAGGCAACACCAAGTCAGCTACTCCTCAGCATAGTTATGTCCTTCGCAGCCTTCTTGGGTTTCAGGAGGCACATACAAACGTTATCAAAAGTATGGTGAAATGCTGAAAACCTGCAAAGAATTTTCAACGTACTGGTTAATTTGAAAACTCTCCAGCATACTTCTTGGAACAAGCCAGGTACCTGTGCCCACGCATAGAGGAGTATATAGAAACATGGTGGAATCTCAGCTAATGAAGAAAAGGATTCTTAAAGGAATGAGATGACCATGCGGATCCTGTTTAATTCTCTGAAACAGAATCCGCACTTTTCACCTGCCAAACACATGCCCACTACTCTTCTCTGGGGATAATAAAAACAAACCAGCGATCTGACAGAGGGCCTGAACACCCATCCTGACCGACCCCACAAAAAAAAAAAGTACCCTCCAGCTACTAATTATAATGCCAATTTGCAAAATTTCCCTGCATTTTTAAACAATGGAGAAATGATGGTGGGATGATACTTAGAAGAATGGCTTCTTGTCAGTCTCCACTGACAAAAATGGGCAACACCAAGTCAGCTACGCCTCGGCATAGTTATGTCCGTAGCAGCCATATTTGGTTTCAGTAGGCACATACACACGTTATCACAATTATGTTGAAACGCTGAAAACCTGCAAAGGATTTTCAACATACTGGTTAATTGAATAGCTCTGAGGCATACTTCTTGGAACAAGCCAGTTTCCTGTGCCCACGCATAGAGAAGTATATACAACCATGGTGGATTCCCAGCTCATGAAGCAAAGGATTCTTAAAGGAACGGGATTACCATGCGGATCCTGTTTAATTCTCTGAAACAGATCCGCAGTTTTCACCTGCCATACTAATACCCACTTCTCCTCTCTGGGGATAATAAAAACAAACCAGCGAACTGACAGAGGGCCTGACCAACACATCCACACCGACCCCACAGGAAAAAAAAAAAAAAAAAACACCGTAGCCTCCAGCTACTAATTATAATGCTAACTTGCAAAATTTTACTGCATTTTTAAACAATGGAAAAATGATGGTGAGATGATACTTAGAAGAATGGATTCTTGTCAGTCTCCACTAACAAAAATAGGTAAAACCAAGTCAGCTACGCCTCAGCATCGTTATGTTCGTGGCAGCCATCTTGGGTTTCAGGAGGCACAAACAAACGTTATCACAATTATGGTGAAACGCTGAACACCTGCAAATAATTTTCAACGTAGTGGTTAATTGAAAAGCTCTGCGGCATACTTCTTGGAACAAGCCAGGTACCTGTTCCCACGCAAAGAGGAGTATATAGAACCATCGTGGATTTCCAGCTGATGAAGTAAAGGATTATTAAAGGAACGCGATGAGCATGGGGATCATCGTTAATTCTCTGAAACAGAATCCGCCCTTTTCAGCTGCCAAACACATGCCCACTTCTCCTCTCTGGGGATAATAAAAACAAACCAGCGAACTGACAGAGGGCCTGACCCCCCCCATCCACATCGACCACACACAAAAAAAAACCGTACCCTCCAGCTACTAATCATAATGCTAACTTGCAAAATTTCCCTGCATTTTAAAACAATGGAAAAATGGTGGTGGGATGATACTTAGAAGAATGGCTTCTTGTCTGTCTCCACTAACAAAAATAGGCAACACCAAGTCAGCTACTCCTCAGCATAGTTATGTCCGTCGCAGCCTTCTTGGGTTTCAGGAGGCACATACAAACGTTATCAAAATTATGGTGAAACGCTGAAAACCTGCAAATAATTTTCAACCTACTGGTTAATTTGAAAACTCTCCAGCATACTTCTTGGAACAAGCCAGGTACCTGTGCCCACGCATAGAGGAGTATACAGAAACATGGTGGAATCCCAACTGATGAAGCAAAGGATTCTTAAAGGAAAGAGATGACCATGCGGATCCTGTTTAATTCTCTGAAACAGAATCCGCACTTTTCACCTGCCAAACACATGCCCACTACTCTTCTCTGGGGATAATAAAAACAAACCAGCGATCTGACAGAGGGCCTCAACACCCATCCTGACCGACTCCACAAAAAAAAAAAGTACCCTCCAGCTACTCATTATAATGCCAATTTGCAAAATTTCCCTGCATTTTTAAACAATGGAGAAATGATGGTGGGATGATACTTAGAAGAATGGCTTCTTGTCAGTCTCCACTGAGAAAAATAGGCAACACCAAGTCAGCTACGCCTCCGCATAGTTATGTCCGTAGCAGCCATATTTGGTTTCAGTAGGCACATACACACGTTATCACAATTATGGTGAAACGCTGAAAACCTGGAAAGGATTTTCAACATACTGGTTAATTGAAAAGCTCTGAGGCATACTTCTTGGAACAAGCCAGTTTCCTGTGCCCACGCATAGAGAAGTATATAGAACCATGGTGGATCCGCAGCTCATGAAGCAAAGGATTCTTAAAAAAACGGGATTACCATGCGGATCCTGTTTAATTCTCTGAAACAGATCCGCAGTTTTCACCTGCCATACTAATACCAACTTCTCCTCTCTGGGGATAATAAAAACAAACCAGCGAACTGACAGAGGGCCTGACCAACACATCCACACCGACCCCACAGGAAAAAAAAAAAAAAAAAACACCGTAGCCTCCAGCTACTAATTATAATGCTAACTTGCAAAATTTTCCTGCATTTTTAAACAATGGAAAAGTGATGGTGAGATGATACTTAGAAGAATGGATTCTTGACAATCTCCACTAACAAAAATAGGCAAAACAAAGTCAGCTACGCCTCAGCATAGTTATGACCGTCGCAGCATTCTTGGGTTTCAGGAGGCACAAACAAACGTTATCACAATTATGGTGAAATGCTGAACACCTGCAAATAATTTTCAACGTAGTGGTTAATTGAAAAACTCTGCGGCATACTTCTTGGAACAAGCCAGTTACCTGTTCCCACGCAAAGAGGAGTATATAGAACCATGGTGGATTTCCAGCTGATGAAATAAAGGATTATTAAAGGAACGGGATGACCATGGGGATCATCGTTAATTCTCTGAAACAGAATCCGCCCTTTTCACCTGCCAAACACATGCCCACTTCTCCTCTCTGGGGATAATAAAAACTAACCAGCGAACTGACAGAGGGCCTGACCCCCCCATCCACATCGACCACACACACAAAAAAAACCGTACCCTCCAGCTACTAATTATAATGCTAACTTGCAAAATTTCCCTGCATTTTAAAACAATGGAAAAATGGTGGTGGGATGATACTTAGAAGAATGGCTTCTTGTCTGTCTCCACTAACAAAAATAGGCAACACCAAGTCAGCTACTCCTCAGCATAGTTATGTCCATCGCAGCCTTCTTGGGTTTCAGGAGGCACAAACAAACGTTATCACAATTATGGTGAAACGCTGAACACCTGCAAGTAATTTTCAACGTAGTGGTTAATTGAAAAGCTCTGCGGCATACTTCATGGAACAAGCCAGTTACCTGTTCCCACGCAAAGAGGAGTATATAGAACCATGGAGGATTTCCAGCTGATGAAGTAAAGGATTATTAAAGGAACGGGATGACCATGGGGATCATCGTTAATTCTCTGAAACAGAATCCGCCCTTTTCTCCTGCCAAACACATGCCCACTTCTCCTCTCTGGTTATAATAAAAACTAACCAGCGAACTGACAGAGGGCCTGACCCCCCCATCCACATCGACCACACAAAAAAAAAAACCGTACCCTCCAGCTACTTATTATAATGCTAACTTGCAAAATTTCCCTGCATTTTAAAACAATGCAAAAATGGTGGTGGGATGATACTTAGAAGAATGGCTTCTTGTCTGTTTCCACTAACAAAAATAGGCAACACCAAGTCAGCTACTCCTCAGCATAGTTATGTCCGTCGCAGCCTTCTTGGGTTTCAGGAGGCACATACAAACGTTACCAAAATTATGGTGAAACGCTGAAAACCTGCAAATAATTTTCCACATACTGGTTAATTTGAAAACTCTCCAGCATACTTCTTGGAACAAGCCAGGTACCTGTGCCCATGCATAGAGGAGTATATAGAAACATGGTGGAATCCCAGCTGATGAAGCAAAGGATTCTTAAAGGAATGAGATGACCATGCGGATCCTGTTTAATTCTCTGAAACAGAATCCGCACTTTTCACCTGCCAAACACATGCCCACTATTCTTCTCTGGGGATAATAAAAACAAACCAGCGATCTGACAGAGGGCCTGAACACCCATCCTGACCGACCCCACAAAAAAAAAAAAGTACCGTCCAGCTACTAATTATAATGCCAATTTGCAAAATTTCCCTGCATTTTTAAACAATGGAGAAATGATGGTGGGATGATACTTAGAAGAATGGCTTCTTGTCAGTCTCCACTGACAAAAATAGGCAACACCAAGTCAGCTACGCCTCAGCATAGTTATGTCCGTAGCAGCCATATTTGGTTTCAGTAGGCACATACACACGTTATCACAATTATGGTGAAACGCTGAAAACCTGCAAAGGATTTTCAACATACTGGTTAACTGAAAAGCTCTGAGGCATACTTCTTGGAACAAGCCAGTTTCCTGTGCCCACGCATAGAGAAGTATATAGAACCATGGTGGATTCCCAGCTCATGAAGCAAAGGATTCTTAAAGGAACGGGATTACCATGCGGATCCTATTTAATTCTCTGAAACAGATCCGCAGTTTTCACCTGCCATACTAATACCCACTTCTCCTCTCTGGGGATAATAAAAACAAACCAGCGAACTGACAGAGGGCCTGACCAACACATCCACACCGACCCCACAGGAAAAAAAAAAAAAAAAAAGCACCGTAGCCTCCAGCTACTAATTATAATGCTAACTTGCAAAATTTTACTGCATTTTTAAACAATGGAAAAATGATGGTGAGATGATACTTAGAAGAATGGATTCTTGTCAGTCTCCACTAACAAAAATAGGCAAAACCAAGTCAGCTACGCCTCAGCATCGTTATTTTCGTGGCAGCCATCTTGGGTTTCAGGAGGCACAACAAAAGTTATCACAATTATGGTGAAACGCTGAACACCTGCAAATAATTTTCAACGTAGTGGTTAATTGAAAAGCTCTGCGGCATACTTCTTGGAACAAGCCAGTTACCTGTTCCCACGTAAAGAGGAGTATATAGAACCATGGTGGATTTCCAGCTGATGAAGTAAAGGATTATTAAAGGAATGGGATGACCATGGGGATGATCATTAATTCTCTGAAACAGAATCCGCCCTTTTCACCTGCCAAACACATGCCCACTTCTCCTCTCTGGGGATAATAAAACCTAACCAGTGAACTGACAGAGGGCCTGACCCACCCATCCACATCGACCACACACAAAAAAAACCCGTACCCTCCAGCTACTAATTATAATGCTAACTTGCAAAATTTCCCTGCATTTTAAAACAATGGAAAAATGGTGGTGGGATGATACTTAGAAGAATGGCTTCTTGTCTGTCTCCACTAACAAAAATAGGCAACACCAAGTCAGCTACTCCTCAGCATAGTTATGTCTGTCGCAGCCTTCTTGGGTTTCAGGAGGCACATACAAACGTTATCACAGTTATGGTGAAACGCTGAAAACCTGCAAATAATTTTCAACGTAGTGGTTAATTGAAAAGCTCTGCGGCATACTTCCTGGAACAAGCCAGTTTCCTGTGCCCACGCATAGAGAAGTATATAGAACCATGGTGGATTCCCAGCTCATGAAGCAAAGGATTCTTAAAGGAACGGGATTACCATGCGGATCCTGTTTAATTCTCTGAAACAGATCCGCAGTTTTCACCTGCCATACTAATACCCACTTCTCCTCTCTGGGGATAATAAAAACAAACCAGCGAACTGACAGAGGGCATGACCAACACATCCACACCGACCCCACAGGAAAAAAAAAAAAAAACACCGTAGCCTCCAGCTACTAATTATAATGCTAACTTGCAAAATTTTCCTGCATTTTTAAACAATGGAAAAATGATGGTGAGATGATACTTAGAAGAATGGATTCTTGTCAGTCTCCACTAACAAAAATAGGCAATACCAAGTCAGCTACGCCTCAGCATCGTTATGTCCGTCGCAGCCTTCTTGGGTTTCAGGAGGCACAAACAAACGTTATCACAATTATGGTGAAACGCTGAACACCTGCAAATAATTTTCAACGTACTGGTTAATTTAAAAGCTCTGCGGCATACTTCTTGGAACAAGCCAGTTACCTGTTCCCACGCAAAGAGGAGTATATAGAACCATGGTGAATTTCCAGCTGATGAAGTAAAGGATTATTAAAGGAACGGGATGACCATGGGGATCATCGTTAATTCTCTGAAACAGAATCCGCCCGTTTCTCCTGCCAAACACATGCCCACTTCTCCTCTCTGGGGAAAATAAAAACTAACCAGCGAACTGACAGAGGGCCTGAACACCCATCCTGACCGACCCCACAAAAAAAAAATACCCACCAGCTAGTAATTATAATGCTAATTTGCAAAATTTCCCTGCATTTTTAAACAATGGAGAAATGATGGTGGGATGATACTTAGAAGAATGGCTTCTTGTCAGTCTCCACTGACAAAAATAGGAAACACCAAGTGAGCTACGCCTCAGCATAGTTATGTCTGTAGCAGCCATCTTGGGTTTCAAGGCACATACAAACGTTGTCGCAATTATGATGAAACGCTGAACACCTGCAAATAATTTTCAATGTACTTTTTATTTGAAAACCTCTGTGGCATACTTCTTGGAACAACCCAGTCACCTGTGCCCACCCATACGGGAGTATATAGAACCATGGTGGTTTCCCAGCTGATGAAGCAAAGGATTCTTAAAGGAAGCGGATGACCATGCGGATCCTGTTTAATTCTTTGAAACAGAATCCGCACTTTTCACCTGCCAACAACATGCCCACTTCTCCTCTCTCGGGATAATAAAAACAAACCAGCGAACATCTAGAGGGCCTTGCACCCCCATCCACACCGACACCACAAAAAAAAAATAGTACCCTCCAGCTACTAATTATAATGCTAACTTGCACAATTTCCCTGCATTTTTAAACAATGGAAAAATCATGGTGGGATGATACTTAGAAGAATGGCTTCTTGTCAGTCTCCACTGACAAAAATAGGAAACACCAAGTGAGCTACGCCTCAGCATAGTTATGTCCGTGGCAGCCATCTTGGGTTTCAGCAGGCACATACCAACCTTATCACAATTATGGTGAAACGCTGAAAACCTGCAAATAATTTTCAACGTAGTGGTTAATTGAAAAGCTCTGCGGCATACTTCTTGGAACAAGCCAGGTACCTGTGCCCACGCATAGAGGAGTATATAGAACCATGGTGGATTCCCAGCTGATGAAGCAAAGGATTCTTTTTTTTTTTTTTTTTTTTTTTTTTTGTTGTTGAGACAGAGTCTCAATTTGTTGCCCAGGCTAGAGTGAGTACCGTGGCGTCAGCTTAGTTCACAGCAACCTCAGACTCCTCGGCTTAAACGATCCTACTGCCTCAGCCTCCCGAGTAGCTGGGACTACAGGCATGCGCCACTATGCCCGGCTAACTTTTTCTATATAGATTTTTAGTTGTCCATATAATGTCTTTCTATTTTTAGTAGAGACGGGGTCTCGCTCTTGCTCAGGCTGGTCTCGAACTCCTGACCTCGAGCGATCCACCCGCCTGGGCCTCCCAGAGTGCTAGGATTACAGGCGTGAGCCACCGCGCCCTTCCAGGATTCTTAAAGGAACGGGATGACCATGCGAATGCTGTTTAATTCTCTGAAAGAGTATCCGCACTTTTCAGCTGCCATCAAATGCCGACTTCCCCTCTCTGGGGATAATAAAAACAAACCAGCAAATTTATAAAGGGCCTGACCACCCCCATTGACACCACCCGACGGAAAAAAAAAAAAAAAAACGTACCCTCCAGCTACTAATTATAAAGCTAACTTGCAAAATTTCCCTGCATTTTTTAACAATGGAAAAATGACGGTGGGCTTATACTTAGAATGGCTTCTTGTTAGTCTCCGCTGACAAAAATAGGCAACACCAAGTCGGCTACACCTCAGCATAGTTATGTCCGTGGCAGCCATCTTGGGTTTCAGGAGGCACATACAAACGTTATTACAATTAGGGTGAAATGCTGAAAACCTGCAAATAATTTTCAACGTACTGGTTAATTGAAAAGCTCTGCGGCATACTTCTTGGAACAAGCCAGTTACCTGTGCCAACGCATAGAGGAGTATATAGAACCATGGTGGATTCCCAGCTGATGAAGCAAAGGATTCTTAAAGGAATGGGATGACCATGTGGATCCTGTTTAATTCTCTGAAATAGAATCCACACTTTTCACCTGCCAAACACATGCCCACTTGTCCTCTCTGGGGATAATAAAAGAAAACCAGCGAACTCACAGAGGGCCTGAAACGCCCATCCACTCCTACCCCACAAAAAAAGAAAAAAAAATACGTACCCTACATCTAATTATAATACTAACTTGCAAAATTTCCCTCCATTTTTACGCAATGGAAAAATGATGTTGGGATGATACTTAGAAGAATGTCTTCTTGTCAGTCTCCACTAACAAAAATAGGCATCAACAAGTCAGCTATGCCTCAGCATATTTATATCCGTGGCAGCCATCTTGGGTTTAAGGAGGCACATTCAAACGTTATCACAATTACGTTTAAACATGCTAAAAACCTGACAATTCTAAAAGTACTGGTTAATTCAAAAGCTCTGTCGCATACTTCTTGGAACAAGCCAGTTACCTGTGCCCATGCAAAGAGAGGTCTAGAGAACCATGGTGGATTCCCAGGTGATGAATCAAAGGATTCTTAAAGGAACAGGCTCAAAAGTGCAGATCCTCTTTCAGTCTAAGTGTGAAACAGGATCCGCACATTTTGCCTGCAACACACATTCGCCCTTCTTATCTCTAGGGATAACAAAAACAGCCCATCGGATTTACAGATGCCCTGCCCCCGGCCCCCACCACCCCACACAAAATAGTCTGCTCCAGCGACTCGTCCTTATGCTATCTGGTGAAAGGTCATAAGCCTTTTAAAAAACTGGAGATAGGATGGTAGAATTATACCTAAAAGACTGGCTTATTGCCAGATTCCCATACCAAGTATTGGCAACAGCAAGTGACGTAGGCCTCAGCATAGGTTTGTCCATGGCAGCCATCTTGGGTTTAAGGAGACACAGATGAACCTTATAACAATTATAATAAAAGGTGCTGCGAAAGCTGTTAAATAATTCTCATGGTAGTGGTTATTTCAAAAGCTCTGCGGCATACTTCTTTGAACTAGCCAGTTAACTGGGCCCACGCATAGTGCGGTGTAGAGAACTATGGTGGATTCCCAGCTGATGAAGCAAAGGATTCTTAAAGGAACAGGATGAACATGCGGATCCTGTTTCATACTCTGAAACAGGATCTGCACTTTTCACCTGCCAAACACATGCCCACTTCTCCTCTCTGGGGATAATAAAAAGAAACCACAGAACTGGCGGAGGGCTTGCCGCACCAGCCCCCAGACCCCACATAAAAACTTCCCGTCCAGCGACTCCTTGTTATTCTAACTGCCAAAAGGTGCTCTGACTTTTAAAATAGTGGAGAAGGATGGTGAAATGATACTTAAAAGAATGTATTCTTTCCAGTCTCCAGTACCAAGGATCGGCCACACAAAGTGAGCTCGGCCTCAGCATAGTTTTGTCCATGGCAGCCATCTCGAGACGAACCTTATGACAATTATGATGAAAGGTGCTGCAAAACCTGGCAAATAATTCTCAACGTAGTGGTTTTTTCAAAAGCTCTGTGGAATACTTCTTGGAACCCGGCAGTTTTCTGGGCCCACGCATAGAGGGGTCTAGAGAACCATGATGGATTCCCAGGTGATGAATCAAAGGATTCTTAAAGGAACAGGCTGAAAAGTGCGGATCCTGTTTCAGTCTGAGACTGAAACACTATATGCACTTTTTGCCTGCAACACACATGCCCACTTCTCCTCTCTAGGGATAATAAAAACAATCAATCGGATTGACAGATGTCCTCCCCCGCCCCCCAACACTGTACACAAAAAGGTCCCCTCCAGCGACTCATCCTTATGCTATCTGGCGAAAGGTCCTCTGCGTTTTAAAATAATGAAGATAGGATGGTGGAATTATACTTAAAATACTGGCCTTTTGCCAGACTCCCATACCAATTATTGGCAACAGGAAGTGACCTAGGTGTCAGCATAGGTTTGTCCGTGGCTGCCATCTAGGGTTTTAGGAAGCACAGATGAACCTTATCAAAATTATGGTAAAAGTGCTGGAAAAGCTGGCAAATAATTTCCATAGTAGTGGTTATTTCAAAAGCTCTGAGGAAAACTTCTTGGAACCAGGCAGTTTTCTGTGTGCACTAAAAGAGGGGTCTAGAGAACCATGGTGGATTCCCAGCTGATGAAGCAAAGGATTCTTAATGGAACGGGGTGAAAAGTGCAGATCCTGTGTCTGTCTAAGACTGAAACAGGACGCACACTTTTCACCTGCCACACACATGCCCACTTTTCCTCTCTGGGGATAATAAAAACAAACCAGCGAACTGACAAAGGGCCTGCCCCCCTTCCACCCACGCAGATCCCCCCCAAAAAAATTCCCCTCCAGCTACTAATTATTATGCTAACTTGCAAAATTTCCCTGCATTTTTAAACAATGGAGAAAGGACGGTGGAGTGATACTTAGAAGAATGGCTTCTTGTCAGTCTCCACTAACAAAAATAGGCAACACCAAGTCAGCTACGCCTCAGCATAGTTATGCCCGTGGCAGCCATGTTGGGTTTAAGGAGGCACATACAAACTTTATCATAATTATGGTGAAACGTGCTGAAAACCCGGCAAATAATTCTCAATGTACTGTTTAATTCAAAAGCTCTGTGGCATACTTCTTGGAAGAAGCCAGTTACCTGGGCCCACGCATAGAGGGGTCTAGAGAACCATGGTGGATTCCAAGGTGATGAATCTAAGGATTCTTAAAGGAACAGGCTGAAAAGTGCAGATCCTGACTGAAACAGGATTCTGACTTTTTGCCTGCAACACACATGCCCACTTCTCCTCTCTAGGGATAACAAAAACAACCCATCGGATTGACAGATGGCCTGCCCCCGCCCCCCACCACCCCACACAAAATCGTGCCCTCCAGCGACTGATCCTTATGCTATCTGGCAATACGTCCTCTGCCTTTTAAAATAATGGAGATAGAATGGTGGAATTATACCTAAAAGACTGGCTTATTGCCAGACTCCCATACCAAGTATTCGCAACAGCAAGTCACCTAGGCCTCAGCACACGTTTGTCCCTGGCAGCCATCTTGGGTTTAAGGAGGCACAGATGAACCTTATCACAATTATGGTGAAAGGTGCTGCAAAAGCGGTCAAGTAATTCTCATGGTAGTGGTTACTTGAAAAGCTCTGCGGCATAATTCTTTGAACTAGCCAGTTAACTGGGCCCACGCATAGAGCAGTCTAGAGGCCCATGGTGGATTCCCAGCTGATGAAGCAAGGGATTCTTAATGGAACGGGGTGAAAAGTGCGGTTTCTGTTTCAGTCTAAGACAGAAACGGGATCCGAACTTTTCACCTGCCACACACATGCCCACTTCTCCTGTCTGGGGAAAATAAAAACAATCCAGCGAACTGACAGAGGGCCTGCGCCCCCCACCCACACCGACCCCACAAATAAAAATGTCCCCTCCAGCTACTAATTATTATGCTAACTTGCAAAGGTTTCCGTGCATTTTAAAATAATGGGGAAAGTATGGTGGAATGATACTTAAAAGAATGGCCTCCTTCCAGCCTCCAGTAACAAGTGTCGTGAAATCCAAGTGACCTAGGCCTCAGCATAGTTTTCTCCGTGGCAGCCATCTTGTGTTTAAGGAGGCACAGACGATCCTTATCACAATTATGGTGATATGTGCTGCAGAAACTGGCAAATAATTCTACACGTAGTGTTTATCTCAAAAGCTGTGCAGCATACATCTTGGTACAGGCCAGTTCATGGGCCCATGCATGGAGGGTTCTAAGGAACCATGGTGGATTCCCAGCTGATGAATCAAAGGATTTTTAATGGAACCAGCTGAAAAGTGCGGATCCTGTTTCAGTCTAACTGAAACAGGATCCGCACATTTCACCTGCCACAAATATATCCACTTCCCTGTCTGGGCATAATAAACACAAACAACCAGACTGACAGAGGGACTGTCCCCCAAACCACCCCGATCCCACCCAAAAACATCCCCTCCGTTGACTCATCCTTATGCTAACTGCCGAAAGTTGCTCACCTTTTAATATAAGGGAGAAAGGATGGTGCAATGATAATTAAAAGACTGGATTCTTGTCAGACTCCCGTACCAAGTATTGGCAACACCAAGCGAGAGAACCCTCAGTATAGGTTTGTCCATGGAAGCCATCTAGGGTTTAAGGAAGCACAAATGAACCTTATCAAAATTATGGTAAAAGTGCTGGAAAAGCTGGCAAATAATTTCCATGGTAGTGGTTATTTCAAATGCTCTGTGGCATACTTCTTTGAACTAGCCTGTTAAGTGGGCCCACACATAGTGGGGTGTAGAGAACTATGGTGGATTCCCAGCTGATGAAGCAAAGGATTCTTAAAGGAACAGGATGAAAAGTGCCGATCCTGTATCAGTCTAAGACTGAAACAGGATCCACACTTTTCACTTGCCACACACATGTCCACTTCTCCTCTCCGGGGATAATAAAAACAAACCACTGGACTGACAGAGGGCCTGGCTCTGCCTCTCCCACCCCACACAAAAACGTTTCCTCCAGCGACTCATCCTTAAGCTAAATGGCAATAGGTGCTCTGCCTTTTAAAATAGTTGTGAAAGGAAGGTGGAATGATACTTAAAGGAATGGCTTCTTGCCACGGACCAGTACCAATTATCGGCAACTCCAAGGGAGATTGGCCTAACCGTAGTTTTTTCTGTGGAAGCCAGCTTGGGTTTCAGGATGCACTGCCTAACCTTTTCACAATCATTGTGAAAGTTGCTGCAAAAACTGGCAAATAATACTCAATGTAGTGGTTATTTCCAAAGCTCTGCGGCATACTTCTTGGAACTAGCCAGTTACCTGGGCCCACGCTCAGGGAGGTCTAGAGAACCATGGTGGATTCCCAACTGATGAATTAAAGGATTCCAAAAGGAACAGGCTCAAAAGCGGAGATACTGTTTCAGACTGAAACAGGATCCAAAGTTTTCACCTGCCACATACATGCCCGCTTCTCCTCTCTGGGAATAATAAAAACAAACCACCGGACTGACAGAGGGCCTGCCCTCCCACACACACCCAACCCCACACAAAAAGCCGCTCCAGTGACTCATCTTTATGCTAACTGGCTAAAGGTGCACTGCCTTTTAAAATAATGGAGAAAAGACGGTGGAATTGTACTTAAAAAAAATGGCTTCTTGCCAGGCTCCAGTAAAATGTATCGGTACACCAAGGGAGCTAGGCCTCAGCATAGTTTTGTCCGTGGCAGCCTGCTTGGGTTTAAGGAGGCACAGATGAACCTTATCACAATTATGGTCAAAGGTGCTGCAAAAACTGGCAAACAATTCTCAACGTAGTGGTTATTTCAAAAGCTCTACGGCATACATCTTGGAACTAGCCAGTTACCTGGGCCCACACATAGAGGGGTCTCGACAGCCATGGTGGATTCCCAGCTGATGAATCAAAGGATTCGTAAAGGAACTGGCTGAAAAGTGCGGATCCTGTTTCAGTCTAAGACTGAAACAGGATCCGTACTTTTCACCTGCCACACACATGCCCACCTCTCCTCTTTGGGCTTAATAAAGACAAACCACCAGACAGACAGAGAGCCTTCCCCTCAACGCACCACCCGACCCCACTCAAAAACGTCCCCTCCAGCAACTCATTCTTATGATAACTGGAAAAAGGTGTTCTGCCTTTTAAAATGATGGAGAAAGGATGGTGGAATGACTCTTAATAGCATGGCTTCTTGCCAGGCTCCAGTACCAACTATCGGCAACACCAAGTGAACTAGGCCTCAGCATAGTTTTGTCCGCCCCAGCCATCTTGGGTTGAAGGAGGCACGGACGAACCTTATCACAATTATGGTGAAAGGTGGTGCAAAAACTAGCAAATAATTCTCAACGTAGTGGTTATTTCAAAAGCTCTGTGGCATACTTCTTGGAACTAGCCAGTTACCTGGGCCCACGCATAGAGGTCTTTAAAGAACCATGGTGTATTCCCAGCTGATGAATCAAACGATTCTTTTTTGTTTGTTTGTTTGTTTGTTAGCTCATTATGGGGGTACAAAAGATCAGGCTATATACATTCCCCATGCCTCCCCTTTCCCCCGATTCTGAGCTTCAATTTTGTCCATTCCCTAGTCAGTGCACATCACATTCATCATGTAGGTGTGCACCCCTCCTCTCCCCCACCCCATCCCCCCCAGTTAGAACTTGAAGGGTGTCCATTCCCCAGGCAGTGCACATCACATTCATCAAGTAGGTATACACCCATCCCTTCCACCCGGCCCCAACCTCTGTCCGATACCCAATTGGTGTTGTTCCCAAATGTGCACTCAGGGAAACCAATTTGCTGGTGAGTACATGTGGTGCTTATTTTTCCATTCTTGGGATACTTCACTTAATAGAATGGGATCCAGCTCTCTCCAGGAGAACCAAAGAGATGCCATATCGCCATTATTTCTAATAGCTGAGTAATATTCCATGGTATACATATACCACATTTTGCTAATCCATTCATGAATTGATGGGCATTTGGGTTGTTTCCACATCTTTGTGATTGTGAATTGTGCTGCTATAATCACTCAGGTGCAGGTGTCTTTTTTATAGAATGACTTTTGTTCTTCTGGGTAGATGTCCAATAATGGAATTGCTGGATCGAATGGTAGGTCTACTTGAATCTGTTTAAGGTATCTCCACATTGCTTTCCACAGGGGCTGCACTAGTTTACAGTCCCACCAGCAGTGTATGAATGTACCTATCTCCCCACACCCACACCAACATGTATAGTTTTGGGACTTTTAGATAAAGGCCATTCCCACTGAAGTTAAGTGATATCTCATTGTGGTTTTGATTTGCATTTCCCTGATGATTAGAGATGTTGAACACTTTTTCATATGTTTGTTAGCCATTTTTATATCTTCTTTTGAAAAATTTCTATTTATGTCCTTTGCCCACTTTTTGATAGGGTTGTTTGATTTTTTCTTACTGATTTTCCTGAGTTCTAAATAGATTCTTGTTATCAGTCCTTTATCTGATGTGTAGTATGCGAAAATTTTTTCCCATTCTGTAGGTTGTCCATTTACTCTCGTGACTGTTTCTTTGGCTGTGCAGAAGCTTTTTAATTTGATCAGGTCCCATTTATTTATTTTTGTTGTTGCTGTGATTGCTTTAGGGGTCTTCTTCATAAATTCTTTGCCTAGGCCAATGTCTGTAAGAGTCTTTCCTACATTTTCTTCTAGAATTCTAATAGTTTCTGACCTTAGGTTTAAGTCTGTTAACCACTGTGATTTGATTTTTGTGAGGGGTGAGAGTTATGTGTCCTGTTTTAGTCTTCTACATGTGGATATCCAGTTTTCCCAGCACCATTTATTAAATAAGGAATCTTTTCCCCAGAGTATGTTTTTGTCTGCTTTGTCAAAGATTAGATGGCTATATGAGGATGGTTTTATATTGGGATTTTCTGTTCTGTTCCACTGGTCTGTGTCCCTGCACTTGTGCCAGTACCAGGCTGTTTTAAGAACCACAGCCTTGTAGTATAGTTTGAAGTCTGGCAAATTAATACTTCCCATTTTGTTTTTGTTGTTTAAGATTGCTTTTGCTAAACGGGGTCTTCCCTGGTTCCATACAAAGCGTAAAATTATTTTTCCTATGTCTGTGAAAAAAGATGTTGGTAATTTAATAAGGATTGCATTGAATCTGTAGATAACTTTGGGCAGTATAGACATTTTAACAATGTTGATTCTACCGATCCATGAGCATGGTATGGTTTTCCACCTATTTACATGTTCTGCAATTTCCTTCCTCAGTGTTTCATAGTTCTCCCTATAGAGGTCCTTTACCTCCTTAGTTAAATAAATTCCTAGGTATTTTATTTTCTTTGTTGCTATTTTGAAGGGTATTGAGTCCTTAATTTGGTTTTCCATTTGACTGTTATTGGCATATATGAATGCCTCTGATTTGTGTGTATTGATTTTGTATCCTGAGACTTTACTGAATTCATTGATCAATTCCAGGAGTCTCTTGGTTGAAACCTTGGGGTTTTATAGATATAACATCATATCATCAGCAAAGAGTGAGAGTTTGATCTCTTCTGTCCCTATTTCAACTCCCTTGATTCTGCTCTCTTGCCTGATAGCTCTTGCAAGGACTTCCAATACTATGTAGAAAAGTAATGGGGACAGTGGTAAGCCTTGTCTGGTTCCAGTTTGAAGTGGGAATGCTTTCAGTTTTTCCCCATTCAGTATGATGTTGGCTGAGGGTTTGTCGTATATGGCTTGTATCATTTTTATATAGGCCCCATCTATGCCTATTTTGTTAAGTGTTCTTATCATAAAAGGGTGTTGAATTTTGTCAAATGCTTTCTCTGCATCTATTGAGAGGATCATCTGATCTTTATTTTTGCTTCTATTTATGTGATGAATTACATTCCCATATGTCAAACCATCCCTGCATCTCTGGGATGAAGCCCACTTGGTCGTGATGGATTATTTTTTTGATAAGCACTTGGATTCGATTTGTTAGAATTTTATTGAGAATTTTTGCATCTATATTCATAAGAGAAATTGGTCTATAGTTCTCTGTTTTAGTTGCATCCTTTCCTGGATTTGGTATCAGGATTATGTTGGCTTGGTAAAAAGTGTTGGGGAGAATCCCATCCTTCTCTATATTGGAGAATAGTTTATGTACGATGGGCACCAGTTCTTCTTTGTAGGTATGGTAGAATTCAGGTGTGAACCCATCTGGTCCAGGGCTTTTCTTTTTGGGAAGGTTTTTTATTGCTGTTTCAATTTCAGATCTAGATATCGGTCTATTCAGGAATTCTATTTCTTCCTGGTTGAGCCTGGGAAGGCTGTGTGTTTATAAGAATTTGTCCATTTCCTCCAGGTTTTCTAATTTGTGTGCATAAAGATTTTTGTAGAATTCATAGATGATATCATGTATCTCTGTGGCATCAGTCGTGATTACTCCTTTCGTGTTCCTGATCGAGGTTATAAGAGATTTTTCTTTTCTGCTCTTGGTTAGTTTAGCCAGAAGTGTGTCAATTTTGTTTATTTTTTCAAAGAACCAACTTTTGGTTTTATTAATCTCCGTTATGGTTTGGTTTAATCTCCCTTATGCTCCCTTATGGTCCTTTTCATTTAGTTCTGATTTAATCTTAATAATTTCCTTCTGCTGGGTTTGGGTTTGGTCTCTTCTTTCTTCTCCAGCTCTTTGAGTCTATTCATTAGATTGTCTATTTGTAAGTTTTCTGTCTTTTTGGTATAGGCATTTATGGAAATAAATTTTCCTCTCAGGACTGCTTTAGCTGTGTCCCACAGATTTTGATAAGTTGTATCTCCTTTGTCGTTTAATTCAAAGAATCTTTTGATTTCTGACTTGATTTCTTCATTTATAAAACGATTGTTCAGGAGAAGGTTATTTAGCTTCCACGACTTTGAGTAGAAATGAGGATTTCTGTTAGGGTTCATTGTTACTTTTATTCCACTGTGATCCGAGAAGCTGCATGGTATTATTTCTATATTTTTAAATTTTTTAAGACATTCTTTATGTCCTAAGATATGGTCAATCTTGGAGAATGTCCCATGAGCTGATGAGAAGAACTTATATTCAGTGGTATTTGGGTAGAATGTCCTGTAGATGTCAGTCAGGCCCATTTGTTCTAGCATTCTATTTACGTCCAATATTTCTTTGTTTATTTTTTGTTTGGAGGATCTGTCTTGAACTGTCAGTGGCGTGTTAAAATCTCTGGCTACTAAAGTGTTGTTATCTATCATTTGGTTCAGATCAAGTAGGGTTTGCTTTATGAATCTGGGTGCACCTAGATCGGGTGCATATATGTTAAGTATAGTTATGTCTTCTTGTTGAATTGTACCCTTCACCAGTATATAGTAACCATCTTTGTCTTTCTTTACTTTTGTTGATTTAAAAACTACGTTATCGGAGATTAGAACTGCCACGCCAGCTTTCTTTTGGGTTCCATTTGCTTGGAATATTGATTTCCACCCTTTTATTTTCAGTCTAAATGCATCCTTGCAGGTTAGATGAGTTTCCTGAAGACAGCAGATACTTGGCTTATATCTTTTTTATCCATTGGGCCAGTCCATGTCTCTTGAGTGGGGAATTCAATCCATTCACATTTAATGAGAGAACTGATAAGCGAGACAGATTGCTGTTCCTCATGTTGGGTTGAATTTCATTGATCTGTTTTCTCTCTTGAGCCATTATGATAACTGTGTTTTCATATTTATCTCTTGATTAGTGTTACATTCGAGGGTCCTTCTTGTGCTGGACCACGTGTAACTCTGTTTTGAATACTTCTTGGAAAGCTGCTCTTGTCTTGGTGAATTCTCTGAGTTTTTGTTTATCTGAGAATGTCTTAATTTCACCTTCATATATAAAACTGAGCTTATCTGGGTACAGGATTCTAGGCTGGGCATTATTCTGTTTCAGAAGAGTGAGAATGGGGCTCCAATCTCTTCTTGCTTGTAAGGTTTCAGTTGAGAAATCTGGCGTGATTCGGATGGGCTTTCCTTTGTATGTTACTTGTTTCTTTCTCCTTACAGATTGAAGAAGGGCCTCGTTAGTGGATATTTTGGTCAGTCTGATAACTACATGACGTGGTGTCTTCCTATTTGGTATGAATCTCTCAGAGGTTCTTTGAGCTTCTTGAACCTGTGTATCTAGAGATTTGGCAAGGCCTGGGAAATTTTCCTCAATTATATCTTCAGATACTTTATTCAACCCTTGCTTATTGTCTTCTTCACCCTCAGGAATGCCGATAACTCTCACGTTAGGCTTCTTCACATAATCCCACATTTCTTGTAGACTATGATTATTTCTCATGTTTCTTTGTTTTAACTCTGTGACTGCCTTATTTAATTGGAAAGTGTTATCTTCGATCTCTGAGATTCTTTCTTCTGTTTGATCTACCCTGCTCTTGAGACTTTCCACTGTGTTTTGTAGCTCCTTGAATAAATTTTTCATTTCCAGGAGTTCAGTTTGATTTTTCTTCAGTATTTCAATTTCTTTGGTGAATTTTTCTTCCAAGTCCTGGATCTTTTTTGTGGTTTCTTTGTGTTGATTATCCATTTTTTCTTGCATAATGTTCAGCGTATTTATGATCCATGTTTGAAATTCTTCCTGTGACATGTTGCTATTTGGAATCTGCTTTGTGTTAATTGGTGGAGAACTAGTAATCCTCTTTGAGGGCATGGTTTCAGCTTGATTCTTTATACTCCTAGAGTTCCTTCGCTGAGCCCTTCCCATCTGAATGAATCCTTAAGATCCCTTCTTTCAGCTTTAGTCTGGATAGGGGCACACTGTGAGTGCCAGGTAAGCTGCCTCCTCTGTCACTAGGGGGAGCCCTTCACATATTGTTCAGGATTTTGCTAGCTTCGCTGGGGGGGCTGCCCCTCTTCCTCTCCCGAGGTGGCTTCTGTCTCTCTCTGTGAGAAAGACAGTGGATAGGGAGAGTGGAGCGGTGCCCTCATTCGCCCAACGCCCCAGCCACTGCAGTTCCCGCGGGCGATGGTCTGCCCCACCCCAATGTCTGCAAGGTCCACGCTCTACCCTCTCGTGACTGGGGAACCACTCAGTGTTCACACAAAGGTGGAGCTCCTAGTCAGGGTCCGTGGACTAGGGAAGGGAGCCGCCCAGGGAGCCGCCCGGTACCCAATCGCTCCTCAGCGTTTAGGCTGTGGACCCCGACAATGGCGGCCGCCCGTCTGCAGATCACTGTCACTGGGGTTGAATGCTCAGGGACCGGCAGAGGCCAGAGGAGCCGGGGACCGGGAGAATCCAGCTGCCCACCTATACGAGGCAGTTTGGCATCTGCTAGAGCCGGGACCAAAGCAGCCCCACCGCCCGCGTATAGGAGACAGTTGCTAGGTGCGTCAGCTGCGCACAGCACTCCAGGGTCCAAAATGCCTCCTGCCAATGTCTCCTCTCTGCAGAGCCCCACATCTCCCGTGGCGATTCTGCACCGACTTCAGGCAGATCCTCAATTGAGTGGGTGTGGAGGTCAGAGGGGGAACAAGATGCTTTCCTGTGGGGCTGAACCCACCCCACTCTCTGGTGAGGTGGGTACAGCTGTCCCGTGCTCCCTTCTCTATTGGCCATCCCGCACTCTCCAGATTTTGGTGATTTATTTCCCTAATCACCTCAGTCTTTTCTTGCTCTCTCTCTCTGTCCCACGCTGATTCTCCATGGATTCACACCACCGTTCTTGTGGGGAAGTGAACCTCTAGGGTTGTGGGCAGTGGGAGACCCATGCCTTCCACTCCAGGAGCACGAATCCAGGAGGTCACCACCATTCCACCATCATTGAGAATGAATCAAAGGAGTCTTAAAGGAACGGGCTGAAAAGTGCGGATCCTGTTTCAGTCTAAGTCTGAAACAGGATCCGCACTTTTCACCTGCCACACACATGCCCACTTCTCCTCTCTGGGCATAATAAAAACAAACCACTGGACTGACAGAGGGCTTGCCCCCCCACACACACCACACGACCCCACACAAAAACGTCCCCTCCAGTGACTCATTCTTATGCTAACTGGCAAACGGTGCTATGCCTTTTAAAATAATGGAAAAAGGATGGTGGAATGATACTTGAAAGACTGGTTTTATTCCACGCTCCCGTACCAAGTATCGGCAACACCAAGTGAGCTAGGCCTCAGCATAGTTTTTTCCCTGGCAGCCATCTTGGGATTAAGGAGGCAGAGAAGTACGTTGTCACAATTATGGTGAAAGGTGCTGCAAAAACTGGCAAATAATTCTCCACGTAGTGGTTATTTCAAAAGCTCTATGGCATACTTCTTGGAACCAGCTAGTTACCTGGGGCCACGCATAGAGGGTTATAGAGAACCATGGTGGATTCACGGAAGAAGAGTCAAATGATTCTTAAAGGAACGGGCAGAAAATGTGGATCCTGTTTCAGTCTAAGACTAAAACAGGATCCGCACTTTTCACCTGCTGCACACATGCCAACTTCTCCTCTCTGAGGATTAGAAAAAAAAACACTGGACTGGCAGAGCGCCTGCCCCCTCACACACCACCTGACCCCACACAACAACGTGCCCTCCAGCAACTCATTTGCTAACTGGCAAAAGGTGCTCTGCCTTTTAAAACAATGGAAAAAGGTTGGTGGAATGATACTTAAAAGACTGGCTTCTTGCCAGGCTCCAGTACCAAGTATAGGCAATACCAAGTGAGGTAGGCCTCAGCATGGTTTTGTCCATGGCAGCCAGCTTGGTTTAAGGAGGCAGAGACGAACCTTGTCACAATTATGGTGAAAGGTGCTGCAAAAACTGGCAAATAATTCTCCACGTAGTGGTTATTTCAAAAGCTCTGCAGCATAATTCTTGGAAGTATCCAGTTAAAGGGTCCCACGCATTGAGGGGTCCAGAGAACCATGGTAGATTGCCAGGTGATGAATCAAAGGATTCTTAAAGAAACGGGCTGAAAACTGCTGATCCTCTTTCACCCTAAGACTGAAAGAGGATCAGCACTTTTCACCTGCCACACACATGCCCACTTCTCCTCTCTGGGCCTAATAAAAACAAACCGCCAGACTGAAAGATGCCCTGACCCCCAAACACCACCCGACCCCACAAAAAAAGTCCCTTCCAGCGACTCATTCTTATGCTAACTGCCAAAAGGTGCTCTGCCATTTAAAATAGTGGAGAAAGGATCATGGAATGATACTTAAAAAACTGGCTTCTTGCCAGGGTCCAGTACCAAGTATTGGCAACACCAAGTGAGCTATGCCTCAGCATAGTGTTTTCCATGGCAGCCATCTTGTGTTTAAGGATGCAGAGGCGAATCTTAACACAATTATTGTGAAAGGTGCTGCAAAAACTGGCAAATAATTCTCACCGTAGTAGTTATTTCAAAAGCTCTGCGGTATACTTCTTGGAACCAGCCAGTTTACTGGGTGCACTCATAGAGGGGTCTATAGAACCTTGGTAGAGTCCCAGCTGATGAATCAAATGATTCTTAAAGGAACAGGCTGAAAACTGCGGATCCTGTTCAGTCTAAGACTGAAACAGGATCTGCCCTTTTCACCTGCCACACACATACCCACTTCTCCTCTCTGGGGATAATAAAAACAAATCACCAGACTGACAGAGGGCCTGCCCCTCCACCACCCCCTGACTCGACATAAAAACATCCCCTCCAGCAACTCATTCTTATGCTCACTGGTGAAAGGTGCTCTGCCTTTTAAAATAATGGAGAAAGGATGGTGGAATGATACTTGAAAGAGTGGTCTCTTGCCAGGCTCCAATACCAAGTATCAGCAACACCAAGTTAGCTAGGCCTCACCATAGTTTTTTCCGTCGCAGCCATCTTGGATTTAAGGAGGGAGAGATGAACCTTATCACAATTATCGTGAAAGGTGCTGCAAAAACTGGCAAATAACTCTCAATGTAGTGTTTATTTCAAAAGCTTTGTGACATACTTCTTGGAACAAGCCAGTTACCTGTGCCCACGCATAGAGGGGTCTAAGACTGAAACAGGATCCACACTTTTCAACTGCCACACACATGCCCACTTCTCCTCTCTGGGGATAATATAAACAAACCACCATACTGACAGATGGTCTGCCTCCCACCACCCCCCCAACCCCACACGAAAACCTACCCTCCAGTGACTGATCCTTATGCTAAATGGTGAAAGGTGTTCTGCTTTTGTAAATA
>NW_027182875.1:162500-272500 GCF_041146395.1 Eulemur rufifrons
GGTTAGGGTTAGGGGTTAGTGTTAGGGTTAGGGTTAGGGGTTAGGGTTAGGGTTAGGGGTAGGGGTTGAGGTTGGGGTTGGGGTTAGGGTTAGGGTTAGGGGTTAGGGGTTAGGGTTAGGGTTGGGGTTAGGGTTAGGGTTAAGGGAAAGGATTAGGGTTAAGTGTTGGACTTAGGGTTAGGGTTTAGTGTTAGGGTTATCATTAAGGATTAGGGGTAGGGTCAGGGTTAAATGCTTGGGTTTGGGTAATGGTTAGGGTCTGGGTTAAGGTTCATGGATAGGGTTAGTGTTAAGGGTTACGGGTAGGTTAAGGGTTCAGGGTTAGAGTTAGCATTAGGGCTTAAGCTTAGGATTAGGCGGTAGGTTAGATTTAGGGTTAGATCTAGGTTTTAGGGTAAGGGCTAGCGTTAGGGTTAAGAGATAGGGTTAGGTTTAATGCTTAGGATTAGGGTTAGGGTTTGGGGTTAAAGTAAGTGTTAGGGGTTAGGTTTAAGGATCAAAGGTTAGGGTTATTTTCAGCTGTAGTGTTAGGGTTAGGGATAAGGGATCCCATTAGCATTAAGGGTCTTCCTTACTGTAGGGTTAAGGGTTAGGCTTAGAGTTAAAGGTTAAGGTTAGGGTCAGTGTTAAGATTTAGGGTGAGGGTTAACGGTTAGGGTAAAGGTTAAGCGTTAGGGTTAGGGATTAGTGATTAGGGATTTTGGTTAGTGTTAGGGTTAGCGGTTAGGAGTTAGTGTTTTATGAAGGGGTATGGTTAGAATTAGGATTGGGGTTAGAGTTAGGGTGAGGTATACGGGTTAGGTTTAGGGGTTAGTTTTAGGGTAAAAGGATAGGATTAGGGTTACGGGTTGGGCTTAGGTTTAGGGTTAAGATTTACTGCTAGGGTTAGGGATAGGGTTCAGGGTTAGCTTTAGGGGTTCTGGTTAGGGTTAGGTGTTAGGTTAGTGTCAGGGTTAGGTCTAGTCGTGAGGGTAAGGTTTAGGGTTAGCTTTAAGAGCTAGGGTTAGGTTTAATGGTTAGGATTAGGATTAGGGTTAAGGGTTAGGGTAAGGCTTAGGGGTTAGGGTGAAGGGTTAGGGTCAAGGGTTAGGGTTTTTGTTAGGCACAGCGTTGGGGTTAGAAGTAAGGGTTACTGTCAGTGTTAGGGTTGTAGGTAGGGTTACGGTTAGGGTTAGCGGTTTAGAATTAGGGTTAGGGATTAGGTGTCACAGTGATGACTGGGAGATAGGGTTAGAATTATGGGTTAGGGGTTGTTCTCAGGAAATGGGTTATGCATTAACGTTAGGATAAGAGGTTAAAACTAGGGGCACGGTGAGGTTTACGTGTTAAGGGGAGAAATAGGAACAGGGTTGGGTGTTATGTTCAGGGTTAGGATTATCTGTTAAAGGTATTGTTTATGCTTAGCGCACGGGCCCTGTCTGCATTAGGCGGTCAAGGGGAGTTTAGGGGGCTGGGATTGTACCCGGGAACCCACTCTATCATACTCTGGGTATGGGCCCGTGGGTTTCATGAAGGACACAGTGGTAGAGCCTCCTTTCACTCATGGCATGGGAGGATTGCAGGCTTTCTAAACTCTAAGAAAGCAAGTAGTCTGAGAATTAGATTTAGGGTTAGGATTATGGTTAGGGTTAAGGATGAAGTTTAGTGTTAGGGTGAGGGCTTAGGGTTAGGCATTAGGGTTAGGGTTAAAGGTTACTCTTAGTTTTAATGGTTACACTTTGGTTTCGGGTTGAGGTTTACGGTTAGGGTTAAGATGAGGGGTTAGGGTTAGGTACAGGGTTAGGGTTAAGTGTTAGGTTTCGGGTTGAAGATTAGGATTAGGGTTAGGATTAAAGGTTAGCGTGAGAGTTAACGCTTAGGGTGAAGGTTAAGAGTTAGGGTTTATGGTTAGGGTTAGTGTTAGGGTTCGTTTTAGGGTTAGAGTTATGTGCAATGGTCTGTGTTAGAGGTTAGGGTTAGGTTTACTGGTCACGGTGAGGGTTACGTTTAGGGGTTAGCATTAGGGTAAGGGTTACGGTTAGGGTTAAGGGATAGGATTAGGGTTAAGTGTTGGGCTTAGGGTTAGGGTTTATTGTTAGGGTTATCATTAAGGATTAGGGGTAGGGTCAAGGTTAAATGCTTGGGTGCGGGTAATGGTTAGGGTCAGGGTTAAGGTTCACGGATAGGGTTAGTGTTAAGGGTTACGGGTAGGTTTAGGGTTCAGGGTTAGAGTTAGCATTAGGGCTTAAGGTTAGGATTAGGCGGTAGGTTAGATTTAGGGTTAGATCTAGGCGTTAGGGTAAGGGCTAGCGTTAGGGTTAAGAGATAGGGTTAGGTTTAATGCTTAGGATTAGGGTTAGTGTTTGGGGTTAAAGTAAGTGTTAGGGGTTAGGTTTAAGGATCAAAGGTTAGGGTTATTTTTAGCTGTAGTGTTAGGGTTAGGGATAAGGGTTCCCATTAGCATTAAGGGTCTTCCTTATTGTAGGGTTAAGGGTTAGGCTTAGAGTTAAAGGTAAGGTTAGGGTCAGTGTTAAGATTTAGGGTGAGGGTTAACGGTTAGAGTAAAGGTTAAGCGTTAGGGTTAGGGATTAGTGATTAGGGTTTTTGGTTAGTGTTAGGGTTAGCGGTTAGGAGTAATTTTTTTATGAAGGGGTATGGTTAGAATTAGGATTGGGGTTAGAGTTAGGGTGAGGTATAGGGGTTAGGTTAAGGGGTTAGTTTTAGGGTAAAAGGATAGCATTAGGGTTACGGGTTGGGCTTAGGTTTAGGGTTAAAGTTTACTGCTAGGGTTAGGGATAGGGTTCAGGGTTAGCTTTAGGGGTTCTGGTTAGGGTTAGGTGTTAGGTTAGTGTCAGGGTTAGGTCCAGTCGTGAGGGTAAGGTTTAGGGTTAGCTTTAAGAGCTAGGGTTAGGTTTAATGGTTAAGATTAGGATTAGGGTTAAGGGTTAGGGTAAGGCTTAGGGGTTAGGGTGAAGGGTTAGGGTCAAGGGTTAGGGTTTTTGTTAGGCATAGCGTTGGGGTTAGAATTAAGGGTTACTGTCAGTGTTAGGGTTGTAGGTAGGGTTACGGTTAGGGTTAGCGGTTTAGAATTAGGGTTAGGGATTAGGTGTCACAGTGATGATTAGGAGATAGGATTAGAATTATGGGATAGGGGTTGTTCTCAGGAAATGGGTTATGCATTAACGTTAGGATAAGAGGTTAAAGTTAGGCGCACGGTGAGGTTTACGTGTTAAGGGGAGAAAGAGGAACAGGGTTGGGTGTTATGTTCAGGGTTAGGGTTATCTGTTAAAGGTATTGTTTATGCTTAGCGCACGGGCCCTGTCTGCATTAGGCGGGCGGGGGGAGTTTAAGGGGCTGGGATTGTACCGGGGAACCCACTCTATCATACTCTGGTTATGGGCCCATGGGTTTCATGAAGGACACAGTGGTAGAGCCTCCTTTCAAGCATGGCATGGGAGGATTGCAGGCTTTCTAAACTCTAAGAAAGCAAGAAGTCTGAGAATGAGATTTAGGGTTAGGATTATGGTTAGGGTTAAGGATGAAGTTTAGTGTTAGGGTGAGGGCTTAGGGTTAGGGATTAGGGTTAGGGTGAAATGTTACTGTTAGGTTTAACGGTTACACTTTGGTTTCGGGTTGAGGTTTACGGTTAGGGTTAAGATGAGGGGTTAGTGTTTGGTACAGGGTTAGGGTTAAGTGTTAGGTTTAGGGTTGAAGATTAGTATTAGGGTTAGGATTAAAGGTTAGCGTGAGAGATAACGTTTAGGGTTAAGGTTAAGAGTTAGGGTTTAGGGTTAGGGTTAGGGTTAGGGTTCGTTTTAGGGTTAGAGTTATGTGCTATGGTTTGTGTTAGAGGTTAGGGTTAGGTTTACTGGTGACGGTTAGGGTTACGTTTAGGGGTTAGCATTAGGGTTAGGGTTAGGGTTAAGGGATAGGATTAGGGTTAAGTGTTGGGCTTAGGGTTAGGGTTTAGTGTTAGGGTTTTCATTAAGGATTAGGGGTAGGGTCAGGGTTAAATGCTTGGGTGCCGGTAACGGTTAGGGTCAGGGTTAAGGTTCACGGATAGGGTTAGTGTTAAGGGTTACGGGTAGGTTTAGGGTTCAGGGTTAGAGTTAGCATTAGGGCTTAAGCTTAGGATTAGGCGGTAGGTTAGATTTAGGGTTAGATCTAGGCATTAGGGTAAGGGGTAGCGTTAGGGTTAAGAGATAGGGTTAGGTTTAATGCTTAGGATTAGGGTTAGGGTTTGGGGTTAAAGTAAGTGTTAGGGGTTAGGTTTAAGGATCAAATGTTAGGGTTATTTTTAGCTGTAGTGTTAGTGTTAGGGATAAGGGATCCCATTAGCATTAAGGGTCTTCCTTACTGTAGGGTTAAGGGTTAGGCTTAGAGTTAAAGGTTAAGGTTAGGGTCAGTGTTAAGATTTAGGGTGAGGGTTAACGGTTAGGGTAAAGGTTAAGCGTTAGGGTTAGGGATTAGTGATTAGGGTTTTTGGTTAGTGTTAGGGTTAGCGGTTAGGAGTTAATGTTTTATGAAGGAGTATGGTGAGAATTAGGATTGGGGTTAGAGTTAGGGTGAGGTATAGGGCTTAGGTTTAGGGGTTAGTTTTAGGGTAAAAGGATAGGATTAGGGTTACGGGTTGTGCTTAGGTTTAGGGTTAAAGTATACTGCTAGGGTTAGGGATAGGGTTCAGGGTTAGCTTTAGGGGTTCTGGTTAGGGTTAGGTGTTAGGTTAGTGTCAGTGTTAGGTCCAGTCGTGAGGGTAAGGTTTAGGGTTAGCTTTAAGAGCTAGGGTTAGGTTTAATGGTTAGGATTAGTATTAGGGTTAAGGGTTAGCGTAAGGCTTAGGGGTTAGGGTCAAGTGTTAGGGTATTTGTTAGGCATAGCTTTGGGGTTAGAAGTAAGGGTTACTGTCAGTGTTAGGGTTGTAGGTAGGGTTACGGTTAGGGTTAGCGGTTTAGAATTAGGGTGAGGGATTAGGTGTCACAGTGATGACTAGGAGATAGGGTTAGAATTATGGGATAGGGGTTGTTCTCAGGAAATGGTTTATGCATTAACGTTAGGATAAGAGGTTAAAGTTAGGCGCACGGTGAGGTTTACCTGTTAAGGGGAGAAATAGGAACAGGGTTGGGTGTTATGTTCAGGGTTAGGGTTATCTGTTAAAGGTATTGTTTATGCTTAGCGCACGGGCCCTGTCTGCATTAGGCGGGCGGGGGGAGTTTAGGGGGCTGGGATTGTACCCGGGAACCCACTCTATCATACTCTGGGTATGGGCCCGTGGGTTTCATGCAGGACACAGTGGTGGAGCCTCCTTTCACGCATGGCATGGGAGGATTGCAGGCTTTCTAAACTCTAAGAAAGAAGAAGTCTGAGAATGAGATTTAGGGTTAGGATTATGGTTAGGGTTAAGGATGAAGTTTAGTGTTAGGCTGAGGGCTTAGGGTTAGGGATTAGGGTTAGGGTTAAAGGTTACTCTTAGGTTTAACGGTTACACTTTGGTTTCGGGTTGAGGTTTACGGTTAGGGTTAAGATGAGGGGTTAGCGTTAGGTACAGGGTTAGGGTTAAGTGTTAGGTTTAGGGTTGAAGATTAGGATTAGTGTTAGGATTAAAGGTTAGCGTGAGAGTTAACGCTTAGGTTTAAGGGTAAGGGTTAGGGTTTAGGGTTAGGGTTAGGGTTAGGGTTCGTTTTAGGGTTAGAGTTATGTGCTATGGTTTGTGTTAGAGGTTAGGGTTAGGTTTACTGGTGACGGTTAGGGTTACGTTTAGGGGTTAGCATTAGGGTTAGGGTTAGTTGAGGGATACGTGTTGGGCTTAGGGTTAGGGTTTAGTGTTAGGGTTATCATTAAGGATTAGGGGTAGGGTCAGGGTTAAATGCTTGGGTGCGGGTAATGTTTAGGGTCAGGGTTAAGATTCACGGATAGGGTTAGTGTTAAGGGTTACGGGTAGGTTTAGGGTTCAGGGTTAGAGTTAGCATTAGGGCTTAAGGTTAGGATTAGGTGGTAGGTTAGATTTAGGGTTAGATCTAGGCGTTAGGGTAAGGGCTAGCGTTAGGGTTAAGAGATAGGGTTCGGTTTAATGCTTAGGATTAGGGTTAGGGTTTGGGGTTAAAGTAAGTGTTAGGGGTTAGGTTTAAGGATCAACGGTTAGGGTTATTTTTAGCTGTAGTGTTAGGGTTAGGGATAAGGGATCCCATTACCCTTAAGGGTCTTCCTTACTGTAGGGTTAAGGGTTAGGCTTAGAGTTAAAGGTTCAGGTTAGGGTCAGTGTTAAGATTTAACGTGAGGGTTAACGGTTAGGGTAAAGGTTAAGCGTTAGGGTTAGGGATTAGTGATTAGGGTTTTTGGTTAGTGTTAGGGTTAGCAGTTAGGAGTTAGTGTTTTATGAAGGGGTATGGTTAGAATTAGGATTGGGGTTATATTTAGGGTGAGGTATAGGGGTTAGGTTAAGGGGTTAGTTTTAGGGTAAAAAGATAGGATTAGGGTTACGGGTTGGGCTTAGCTTTAGGGTTAAAGTTTACTGCTAGGGTTAGGGATAGGGTTCTGGGTTAGCTTTAGGGGTTCTGGTTAGGGTTAGGTGTTAGGTTAGTGTCAGGGTTAGGTCTAGTCGTGAGGGTAAGGTTTAGGGTTAGCTTTAAGAGCTAGGGTTAGGTTTAATGGTTAGGATTAGGATTAGGGTTAAGGGTTAGGGTAAGGCTTAGGGGTTAGGGTGAAGGGTTAGGGTCAAGGGTTAGGGTTTTTGTTAGGCATAGCGTTGGGGTTAGAAGTAAGGGTTACTGTCAGTGTTAGGGTTGTAGGTAGGGTTACGGTTAGGGTTAGCGGTTTAGAATTAGGGTTAGGGATTAGGTGTCACAGTGATGACTAGGAGATAGGGTTACAATTATGGGATAGGGGTTGTTCTCAGGAAATGGTTTATGCATTAACGTTAGGATAAGAGGTTAAAGTTAGGCGCACGGTGAGGTTTACGTGTTAAGGGGAGAAATAGGAACAGGGTTGGGTGTTATGTTCAGGGTTAGGGTTATCTGTTAAAGGTATTGTTTATGCTTAGCGCACGGGCCCTGTCTGCATTAGGCGGGCGGGGGGAGTTTAGGGGGCTGGGATTGTACCCGGGAACCCACTCTATCATACTCTGGGTATGGGCCCGTGGGTTTCATGCAGGACACAGTGGTAGAGCCCCCTTTCACGCATGGCATGGGAGGATTGCAGGCTTTCTAAACTTTAAGAAAGCAAGAAGTCTGAGAATGAGATTTAGGGTTAGGATTATGGTTAGGGTTAAGGATGAAGTTTAGTGTTAGGGTGAGGGCTCAGGGTTTGGGATTAGGGTTAGGGTTAAAGGTTACTCTTAGGTTTAACGGTTACACATAGGTTTCGGGTTTAGGTTTACGGTTAGGGTTAAGATGAGGGGATAGGGTTAGGGTTAGGGTTAGGGTAGGGTTAGGGTTAGGGTTAGGGTTTCGGGTTAGGGTTAGGGTTAGGGGTTAGGGTTAGGGTTAGGGTTAGTGTTAGGGTAGGGGCTAGGGGGTAGGGGTTAGTGTTAGGGGTTAGGGTTACGTTTAGGGGTTGGGGTTGGTGTTGGGGTTGGGGTTAGGGTCAGGGTCAGGGGTTAGGGGTTAGGGTTAGGGTTAGGGTTGGGGTTAGGGGTTAGGGTTAGGGGTTGGGGTTAGGTTTAAGGTTAGGGTTTAGGGTTAGGGTTACGGGTTAGGTTTAGGGGTTGGGGTTGGGGTTAGGGTTAGGGGTTAGGGTTAGGGGTAAGGGTAGGGTTAGGGTTAGGGTTGGGGTTGGGGATAGGGTCAGGGTCAGGGTCGGGGTCGGGTTCGGGGTTAGGTTCAGGGTCAGGGTCAGTGTCAGGGGTTAGGTTCAGGGTCAGGGTCAGGGTCAGTGGTTAGGGTCAGGGTCAGGGTCAGGGTCAGGGTAGGGGTTAGGGTTAGGGTTAAGTTTAGGGTTGGGTTAGGGTTAGGGGTTAGGGTTAGGGGATGGGATGGGGTTGGGGTTGGGGTTAGGGTTGGGTTTGGGGTTGGGTTTGGGGTTAGGGTTGGAGTTGGGGTTTGGGTTAGGGGTTGGGTTAGGGTTAGGGTTAGGGGTTGGGGTTAGGGTTAGGGTTGGGTTAAGGTTAGGGTTAGGGGTTGGGGTTGGGGTTGGGGTTGCGGTTGGGGTTAGGGTAGCGGTCAGGGTCAGAGTCCGGGTCGTGGTCGGGGTCGGGGTTGGGGGTCGGGGTCGGGGTCGGGGTCAGGGTCAGGGTTAGGTGTTAGGGTTAGGGTTAGGGGTTGGGGTTGGGGTTAGAGTTAGGGGTTAGGATTAGGGTAGGGTAGGGTTAGGGTTAGGGTTCGGGGTTAGGGTTAGGGGTGAGGGTTAGGGTTAGGGATTAGGGTTAGGGTTAGTGGTAGGGGTAGGGTTAGGTTTAGGGGTTAGGGTTAGGGTTAGGGGTTGGGGTTGGGGTTACGGTTAGGGTTAGGGTTAGGGGTTCGGGTTAGGGTTAGGGTTTGGGTTTGGGGTTGGGGTTGGGGTTAGGGTTAGGGTTAGGGTTTGGGGTTAGGGTTAGGGTAGGGTTAAGGTTAGGGTTAGGGTTAGGGTTAGTGTTAGGGTTAGAGTTATGTGCTATGATTTGTTTTAGAGGTGAGGGTTAGGTTTACTGGTCACTGTGAGGATTACGTTTAGGGGTTAGCATTAGGGTTAGGGTTAAGGGATAGGATTAGGGTTCAGTGTTGGGCTTAGAGTTAGGGTTTAGTGTTAGGGTTATCATTAAGGATTAGGGGTAGGGTCAGGGTTAAATGCTTGGGTGCGGGTAATGGTTAGGGTCAGGGTTAATGTTCACGGATAGGGTTAGTGTTAAGGGTTACGGGTAGGTTTAGGGTTCAGGGTTAGAGTTAGCATTAGGGCTTAAGGTTAGGATTAGGCGGTAGGTTAGATTTAGGGTTAGATCTAGGCGTTAGGGTAAGGGCTAGCGTTAGGCTTAAGAGATAGGGTTAGGTTTAGTGCTTAGGATTAGGGTTAGGGTTTGGGGTTAAAGTAAGTGTTAGGGGTTAGGTTTAAGGATCAAAGGTTAGGGTTATTTTTAGCTGTAGTGTTAGGGTTAGGGATAAGGGATCCCATTAGCATTAAGGGTCTTCCTTAATGTAGGGTTAAGGGTAAGGCTTAGAGTTAAAGGTTAAGGTTAGGGTCACTGTTAAGATTTAGGGTGAGGGTTAACGGTTAGGGTAAAGGTTAAGCGTTAGGGTTAGGGATTAGTGATTAGGGTTTTTGGTTAGTGTCAGGGTTAGCGGTTAGGAGTTGGTGTTTTATGAAGGGGTATGGTTAAAATTGGGATTGGGGTTAGAGTTAGGGTGAGGTATAGGGGTTAGGTTTAGGGGTTAGTTTTAGGGTAAAAGGATAGGATTAGGGTTACGGGTTGGGCTTAGGTTTAGGGTTAAAGTTTACTACTAGGGTTAGGGTTAGGGTTCAGGGTTAGCTTTAGGGGTTCTCGTTAGGGTTAGGGGTTAGGTTAGTGTCAGGGTTAGGTCTAGTCGTGAGGGTAAGGATTAGGGTTAGCTTTAAGAGCTAGGGTTAGGTTTAATGGTTAGGATTAGGATTAGGGTTAAGGGTTAGGGTAAGGCTTAGGGGTTAGGGTGAAGGTTAGGGTTTTTGTTAGGCATAGCGTTGGGGTTAGAAGTAAGGGTTACTCTCAGTGTTAGGTTTGTAGGTAGGGTTACGGTTAGGGTTAGCGGTTTAGAATTAGGGTTAGGGATTAGGTGTCACAGTGATGACTAGGAGAAAGGGTTAGAATTATGGGATAGGGGTTGTTCTCAGGAAATGGGTTATGCATTAACGTTAGAATAAGAGGTTAAAGTTAGGCGCACGGTGAGGTTTACGTGTTAAGGGGAGAAATAGGAACAGGGTTGGGTGTTATGTTCAGGGTTAGGGTTATCTGTTAAAGGTATTGTTTATGCTTAGCGCACGGGCCCTGTCTGCATTAGGCGGGCGGAGGGAGTTTAGGGGGCTGGGATTGTACCCAGGAACCCACTCTATCATACTCTGGGTATGGGCCCGTGGGTTTCATGCAGGACACAGTGGTAGAGCCTCCTTTCACGCATGGCATGGGAAGATTGCAGGCTTTCTAAACTCTAAGAAAGCAAGAAGTCTGAGAATGAGATTTAGGGTTAGGATTATGGTTAGGGTTTAGGATGAAGTTTAGTGTTAGGGTGAGGGCTTAGGGTTAGGGATTAGGGTTAGGGTTAAAGTTTACTCTTAGGTTTAATGGTTACACTTTGGTTTAGGGTTGAGGTTTACGGTTAGGGTTAAGAAGAGTGGTTAGGGTTAGGTACAGGGTTAGGGTTAAGTGTTAGGTTTAGGGTTGAAGATTAGGATTAGGGTTAGGATTAAAGGTTAGCATGAGAGTTAACGCTTAGGGTTAAGTTTAAGAGTTAGGGTTTAGGGTTAGGTTTAGGGTTCGGGTTAGTTTTAGGGTTAGAGTTATGTGCTATGGTTTGTGTTAGAGGTTAGGGTTAGGTTTACTGGTCACGGTTAGGGTTACGTTTAGGGGTTAGCATTAGGGTTAGGTTTAAGGGATAGGATTAGGGTTAAGTGTTGGGCTTAGGGTTAGGGTTTAGTGTTAGGGTTATCATTAAGGATTAGGTTTAGGGTCAGGGTTAAATGCTTGGGTACGGGTAATGGTTAGGGTCAGGGTTATGGTTCACGGATAGGGTTAGTGTTAAGGGTTACGGGTAGGTTTAGGGTTCAGGGTTAGAGTTAGCATTAGGGCTTAAGGTTAGGATTAGGCGGTTGGTTAGATTTAGGGTTAGATCTAGGCGTTAGGGTAAGGGCTAGCGTTAGGGTTAAGAGATAGGGTTAGGCTTAATGCTTTGGATTAGGGTTAGGGTTTGGGGTTAAAGTAAGTGTTAGGGGTTAGATTTAAGGATCAAAGGTTAAGGTTAGGGTTAGGGTTAGGATTAGGGTTTTTGTTAGGCATAGCGTTGGGTTTAGAAGTAAGGGTTACTGTCAGTGTTAGGGTTGTCGGTAGGGTTACGGTTAGGGTTAGCGGTTTAGAATTAGGGTTAGGGATTAGGTGTCACAGTGATGACTAGGAGATAGAGTTAGAATTATGGGATAGGGTTTGTTCTCAGGAAATGGGTTATGCATTAACGTTAGGATAAGAGGTTAAAGTTAGGCGCACGGTGAGGTTTACGAGAGAAGGGGAGAAAGAAGAACAGGGTTGGGTGTTATGTTCAGGGTTAGGGTTATCTGTTAAAGGTATTGTTTATGCTTAGCACACTGGTCCTGTCTGCATTAGGCGGGTGGGGGGAGTTTAGGAGGCTGGGATTGTACCCGGGAACCCACTCTATCATACTCTGGGTATGGGCCCGTGGGTTTCATGCAGGACACAGTGGTAGAGCCTCCTTTCACGCATGTCATGGGAGGATTGCAGGCTTTCTAAACTCTAAGAAAGCAAGAAGTCTGAGAATTAGATTTAGGGTTAGGATTATGGTTAGGGTTAAGGATGAAGTTTAGTGTTAGGGTGAGGGCTTAGGGTTAGGGCTTAGGGTTAGGATTAAAGGTTACTCTTAGGTTTAACGGTTACACTTTTGTTTAGGGTTGAGGTTTACGGTGAGGGTTAAGATGAGGGGTTAGGGTTAGGTACAGGGTTAGGGTTAAGTGTTAGGTTTAGGGTTGAAGATTAGGATTAGGGTTAGGATTAAAGGTTAGCGTGAGAGTTAACGCTTAGTGTTAAGGTTAAGAGTTAGGGTTTAGGGTTCGAGTTAGGGTTAGGGTTAGTGTTAGGGTTAGAGTTATGTGCTAAGATTTGTGTTAGAGGTGAGGGTTAGGTTTACTGGTCACGGTGAGGGTTACGTTTAGGGGTTAGCATTAGGGTTAGGGTTAAGGGATAGGATTAGGGTTAAGTGTTGGGCTATGGGTTAGGGTTTAGTGTTAGGGTTATCATTAAGGATTAGGGTTAGGGTCAGGGTTAAATGCTTGGGTGCGGGTAATGGTTAGGTTCAGGGTTAATTTTCACGGATAGGGTTAGTGTTAAGGGTTACGGGTAGGTTTAGGGTTCAGGGTTAGTGTTAGCATTAGGGCTTAAGGTTAGGATTAGGCGGTAGGTTAGATTTAGGGTTAGATCTAGGCGTTAGGGTAAGGGATAGCGTTAGGGTTAAGAGATAGGGTTAGGTTTAGTGCTTAGGATTAGGGTTACGGTTTGGGGTTAAAGTAAGTGTTAGGGGTTAGGTTTAAGGATCAAAGGTTAGGGTTATTTTTAGCTGTAGTGTTAGGGTTAGGGATAAGGGATCCCATTAGCATTAAGGGTCTTCCTTACTGTAGGGTTAAGGGTAAGGCTTAGAGTTAAAGGTCAAGGTTAGGGTCAGTGTTAAGATTTAGGGTGAGGGTTAATAGTTAGGATAAAGGTTAAGCGTTAAGGTTAGGGATTAGTGATTAGGGTTTTTGGTTAGTGTCAGGGTTAGCGGTTAGGAGTTAGTGTTTTATGAAGGGGTATGGTTAGAATTGGGATTGGGGTTAGAGTTAGGGTGAGGTATAGGGGTTAGGTTTAGGGGTTAGTTTTAGGGTAAAAGGATAGGATTAGGGTTACGGGTTGGGCTTAGGTTTAGGGTTAAAGTTTACTACTAGGGTTAGGGTTAGGGTTCAGGGTTAGCTTTAGAGGTTCTCATTAGGGTTAGGTGTTAGGTTAGTGTCAGGGTTAGGTCTAGTCGTTAGGGTAAGGATTAGGGTTAGCTTTAAGAGCTAGGGTTAGGTTTAATTGTTAGGATTAGGATTAGGGTTAAGGGTTAGGGTAAGGCTTAGGGGTTAGGGTGAAGGGTTAGGGTTTTTGTTAGGCATAGCGTTGGGGTTAGAAGTAAGGGTTACTGTCAGTGTTAGGTTTGTAGGTAGGGTTACGGTTAGGGTTAGCGGTTTAGAATTAGGGTTAGGGATTAGGTGTCACAGTGATGACTAGGAGAAAGGGTTAGAATTATGAGATAGGGGTTGTTCTCAGCAAATGGGTTATGCATTAACGTTAGGATAAGAGGTTAAAGTTAGGCACACGGTGAGGTTTACGTGTTAAGGGGAGAAATAGGAACAGGGTTGGGTGTTATGTTCAGGGTTAGGGTTATCTGTTAAAGGTATTGTTTATGCTTAGCGGACGGGCCCTGTCTGCATTAGGCGGGCGGAGGGAGTTTCGGGGGCTGGGATTGTACCCAGGAACCCACTCTATCATACTCTGGGTATGGGCCCGTGGGTTTCATGCAGGACACAGTGGTAGAGCCTCCTTTCACGCATGGCATGGGATGATTGCAGGCTTTCTAAACTCTAAGAAAGCAAGAAGTCTGAGAATTAGATTTAGGGTTAGGATTATGGTTAGGGTTAAGGATGAAGTTCAGTGTTAGGGTGAGGGCTTAGGGTTAGGGATTAGGGTTAGGGTTAAAGGTTACTCTTAGGTTTAACGGTTACACTTTGGTTTAGGGTTGAGGTTTACGGTTAGGGTTAAGAAGAGTGGTTAGGGTTAGGTAGAGGGTTAGGGTTAAGTGTTAGGTTTAGGGTTGAAGATTAGGATTAGGGTTAGGATAAAAGGTTAGGGTGAGAGTTAACGCTTAGGGTTAAGGTTAAGAGTTAGGGTTTAGTGTTAGGGTTAGGGTTAGGGTTAGTTTTAGGGTTAGAGTTATGTGCTATGGTTTGTGTTAGAGGTTAGGGTTAGGTTTACTGGTCACGGTTAGGGTTACATTTAAGGGTTAGCATTAGGGTTAGGGTTAAGGGATAGGATTAGGGTTAAGTGTTTGGCTTAGGGTTAGGGTTTAGTGTTAGGGTTATCATTAAGGATTAGGTTTAGGGTCAGGGTTAAATGCTTGGGTGCGGGTAATGGTTAGGGTCAGGGTTATGGTTCACGGATAGGGTTAGTGTTAAGGGTTCCGGGTAGGTTTAGGGTTCAGGGTTAGAGTTAGCATTAGGGCTTAAGGTTAGGATTAGGCGGTTGGTTAGATTTAGGGTTAGATCTAGGCATTAGGGTAAGGGCTAGCGTTAGGGATAAGAGATATGGTTAGGTTTAATGCTTAGGATTAGGGTTAGGGTTTGGGGTAAAGTAAGTGTTAGGGGTTAGGTTTAAGGATCAAAGGTTAGGGTTAGGGTTACGGTTAGGGTTAGGGTTTTTGTTAGGCATAGCGTTGGGTTTAGAAGTAAGGGTTACTGTCAGTGTTAGGGTTGTAGGTAGGGTTACGGTTAGGGTTAGCGGTTTAGAATTAGGGTTAGGGATTAGGTGTCACAGTGATGACCAGGAGATAGGCTTAGAATTATGGGATAGGGGTGGTTCTCAGGAAATGGGTTATGCATTAACGTTAGGATAAGAGGTTAAAGTTAGGGGCACGGTGAGGTTTACGTGTTAAGGGGAGAATTAAGAACTGTGTTCGGTGTTATGTTCAGGGTTAGGGTTATCTGTTAAAGGTATTGTTTATGCTTAGCGCACGGGCCCTGTCTGCATTAGGCGGGCGGGGGGAGTTTAGGGGGCTGGGATTGTACCCGGGAACCCACTCTATCATACTCTGGGTATGGGCCCGTGGGTTTCATGCAGGACACAGTGGTAGAGCCTCCTTTCACGCATGTCATGGGAGGATTGCAGGCTTTCTAAACTCTAAGAAAGCAAGAAGTCTGAGAATTAGATTTAGGGTTAGGATTATGGCTAGGGTTAAGGATGAAGTTTAGTGTTAGGGTGAGGGCTTAGGGTTAGGGCTTAGGGTTAGGGTTAAAGGTTACTCTTAGGTTTAACGGTTACACTTTGGTTTCACGTTCAGGTTTATGGTTAGGGTTAAGATGAAGGGTTAGGGTTAGGTATAGGGTTAGGGTTAAGTGTTAGGTTTAGGGTTGACGATTAGGATTAGGGTTAGGATTAAAGGTTAGCGTGAGAGTTAACGCTTAGGGTTAAGGTTAAGAGTTAAAGTTTAGGTTTAGGGTTAGGGTTAGGGTTCGTTTCAGGTTTAAAGTTATGTGTTATGATTTGTGATAGATGTTAGGGTTAGGTTTACTGGTCACGGTTAGGGTTATATTTAGGGGTTAGCATTAGAGTTAGGGTTACGGTTAGGGTTAAGGGATAGGATTAGGGTTAAGTGTTGGGTTTAGGGTTAGGGTTTAGTGTTAGGGTTATCATTAAGGATTAGGGGTAGTGTCAGGGTTAAATGCTTGGGTGCGGGTAATGATTAGGGTCAGGGTTAAGGTCCACGGATAGGGTTAGTGTTAAGGGTTACGGGTAGGTTTTGGGTTCAGGGTTAGAGTTAGCATTAGGGCTTAAGGTTAGGATTAGGCGGTAGGTTAGATTTAGGGTTAGATCTAGGCGTTAGGGTAAGGGCTAGCGTTAGGGTTAAGAGATAGGGTTAGGTTTAATGCTTAGGATTAGGTTAGGGTTTGGGGTTAAAGTAAGTATTAGGGGTTAGGTTTAAGGATCAAAGGTTAGGGTTATTTTTAGCTGTAGTGTTAGGGTTAGGGATAAGGTATCCCATTAGCATTAAGGGTCTTCCTTACTGTAGGGTTAAGGGTTAGGCTTAGAGTTAAAGGTTCAGGTTAGGGTCAGTGTTAAGATTTAGGGTGAGGGATAAGGGTTAGGGTAAAGGTTAAGCGTTAGGGTTAGGGATTAGTGATTAGGGATTTTGGTTAGTGTTAGGGTTAGCGGTTAGGAGTTAGTGTTTTATGAAGGGGTATGGTTAGAATTAGGATTGGGGTTAGAGTTAGGGTGAGGTATAGGGGTTAGGTTTAGGGGTTAGTTTTAGGGTAAAAGGATAGGATTAGGGTTACGGGTTGGGCTTAGGTTTAGGGTTAAAGTTTACTGCTAGGGTTAGGGATAGGGTTAGGGTTAGGGTTAGGGTTAGGTGTTAGGTTAGTGTCAGGGTTTTTCTAGTCGTGAGCGTAAGGTTTAGGGTTAGCTTTAAGAGCTAGGGTTAGGTTTAATGGTTAGGATTAGGATTAGGGTTAAGGGTTAGGGTAAGGCTTAGGGGTTAGGGTGAAGGGTTAGGGTTTTTGTTAGGCATAGCGTTGGGGTTAGAAGTAAGGGTTACTGTCAGTGTTAGGGTTGTAGGTAGGGTTACTGTTAGGGTTAGCGGTTTAGAATTAGGGTTAGGGATTAGGTGTCACATTGATGATTAGGAGATAGGGTTAGAATTATGGGATAGGGGTTGTTCTCAGGAAATGGGTTATGCATTAACGTTAGGATAAGAGGGTAAAGTTAGGGGCACGGTGAGGTTTACGTGTTAAGGGGAGAAATAGGAACAGGGTTGGGTGTTATGTTCAGGGTTAGGGTTATCTGTTAAAGGTATTGTTTATGCTTAGCGCACGGGCCCTGTCTGCATTAGGCGGGCGGGGGGAGTTTAGGGGGCTGGGATTGTACCCGGGAACCCACTCTATCATACTCTGGGTATGGGCCCGTGGGTTTCATGCAGGACACAGTGGTAGAGCCTCCTTTCACGCATGGCATGGGAGGATTGCAGGTTTTCTAAACTCTAAGAAAGCAAGAAGTCTGAGAATTAGATTTAGGGTTAGGATTATGGTTAGGGTTAAGGATGAAGTTTAGTGTTAGGGTGAGGGCTTAGGGTTAGGGATTAGGGTTAGGGTTAAAGGTTACTCTTAGGTTTAACGGTTACACTTTGGTTTCGCGTTCAGGTTTACGGTTAGGGTTAAGATGAAGGGTTAGGGTAAGGTACAGGGTTAGGGTTAAGTGTTAGGTATAGGGTTGAAGATTAGGATTAGGGTTAGGATTAAAGGTTAGCGTGAGAGTTAACGCTTAGGTTTAAGGTTAAGAGTTAAGGTTTAGGGTTACGGTTAGGGTTAGGGTTCGTTTTAGGGTTAGAGTTATGTGCTATGATTCGTGTTAGAGGTTAGGGTTAGGTTTACTTGTCACGGTGAGGGTTACGTTTAGGGGTTAGCATTAGGGTTAGGGTTAAGGGATAGGATTAGGGTTAAGTGTTGGGCTTAGGGTTAAGGTTTAGTGTTAGGGTTATCATTAAGGATTAGGGTTCGGGTCAGGGTTAAATGCTTGGGTGCGGGTAATGGTTAGGGTCAGGGTTAAGGTTCACGGATAGGGTTAGTGTAAGGGTTACGGGTAGGTTTAGGGTTCAGTGTTAGAGTTAGCATTAGGGCTTAAGGTTAGGATTAGACGGTAGGTTAGATTTAGGGTTAGATCTAGGCCTTAGGGTAAGGGCTAGCGTTAGGGTTAAGAGATAGGGTTAGGTTTAATGCTTAGGATTAGGGTTAGGGTTTGGGGTTAAAGTAAGTGTTAGGGGTTAGGTTTAAGGATCAAAGGTTAGGGTTATTTTTAGCTGTAGTGTTAGGGTTAGGGATAAGGGATCCCATTAGCATTAAGGGTCTTCCTTACTGTAGGGTTAAGGGTTAGGCTTAGAGTTAAAGGTTCAGGTTAGGGTCAGTGTAAAGGTTTAAGGTGAGGGTTAACGGTTAGGGTAAAGGTTAAGCGTTAGGGTTAGGGATTAGTGATTAGGGTTTTGGTTAGTGTTAGGGTTAGCGGTTAGGAGTTAGTGTTTTATGAAGGAGTATGGTTAGAATTAGGATTGGGGTTAGAGTTAGGGTGAGGTATAGGGGTTAGGTGTAGGGGTTAGTTTAGGGTAAAAGGATAGGATTAGGGTTACGGGTTGGGCTTAGGTTTAGTGTTAAAGTTTACTGCTAGGGTTAGGGATAGGGTTCAGGGTTAGCTTTAGGGGTTCTGGTTAGGGTTAGGTGTTAGGTTAGAGTCAGGGTTAGGTGTTAGGTTAGAGTCAGGGTTAGGTCCAGTCGTGAGGGTAAGGTTTAGGGTTAGCTTTAAGAGCTAGGGTTAGGTTTAATGGTTAGGATTAGGATTAGGGTTAAGGGTTAGGGTAAGGCTTAGGGGTTAGGGTCAAGGGTTAGGGTTTTTGTTAGGCATAGCATTGGGGTTAGAAGTAAGGGTTACTGTCAGTGTTAGGGTTGTAGGTAGGGTTACGGTTAGGGTTAGCGGTTTAGAATTAGGGTTAGGGATTACGTGTCACAGTGATGACTAGAGGATAGGGTTAGAATTATGGGATAGGGTTTGTTCTCAGGAAATGGGTTATGCATTAACGTTAGGATAAGAGGTTAAAGTTAGGCGCACGGTGAGGTTTACGTGTTAAGGGGAGAAATAGGAACAGGGTTGGGTGTTATGTTCAGGGTTAGGATTATCTGTTAAAGGTATTGTTTATGCTTAGCGCACGGGCCCTGTCTGCATTAGGCGGGCGGTGGGAGTTTAGGGGGCTGGGATTGTACCCGGGAACCCACTCTATCATACTCTGGGTATGGGCCCGTGGGTTTCATGCAGGACACAGTGGTAGAGCCTCCTTTCACGCATGGCATGGGAGGATTGCAGGCTTTCTAAACTCTAAGAAAGCAAGAAGTCTTAGAATGAGATTTAGGGTTAGGATTATGGTTAGGGTTAAGGATGAAGTTTAGTGTTAGTGTGAGGGCTTAGGGTTAGGGATTAGGGTTAGGGTTAAAGGTTACTCTTAGGTTTAACGGTTACACTTTGGTTTCGGGTTGAGGTTTATGGTTACGGTTAAGATGAAGGGTTAGGGTTAGGTACAGGGTTAGGGTTAAGTGTTAGGTTTAGGGATGAAGATTAGGATTAGGGTTAGGATTAAAGGTTAGCGTGAGAGGTAACGCTTAGGGTTAAGGTTAAGAGTTAGGGTTAAGGGTTAGGGTTAGGGTTAGGGTTCGTTTTAGGGTTAGAGTTATGTGCTATGGTTTGTGTTAGGGGTTAGGGTTAGGTTTACTGGTGACGGTTAGGGTTACCTTTAGGGGTTCGCATTAGAGTTAGGGTTAGGGTTAAGGGATAGGATTAGGGTTAAGTGTTGGGCTTAGGGTTAGGGTTTAGTGTTAGGGTTATCATTAAGGATTAGGGTTAGGGTCAGGGTTAAATGCTTGGGTGCGGGTAATGGTTAGAGTCAGGGTTAAGATTCACGGATAGGGTTAGTGTTAAGTGTTACGGGTAGGTTTAGGGTTCAGGGTTAGAGTTAGCATTAGGGCTTAAGGTTAGGATTAGGCGGTAGGTTAGATTTAGGGTTAGATCTAGGCGTTAGGGTAAGGGCTAGCGTTAGGGTTAAGAGATAGGGTAAGGTTTAATGCTTAGGATTAGGGTTAGGGTTTGGGGATAAAGTAAGTGTTAGGGGTTAGGTTTAAGGATCAATGGTTAGGGTTATTTTTAGTTGTAGTGTTAGGGTTAGGTATAAGGGATCCCATTAGCCTTAAGGGTCTTCCTTACTGTAGGGTTAAGGGTTAGGCTTGGAGTTAAAGCTTAAGGTTAGGGTCAGTGTTAAGAATTAGGGTGAGGGTTAACGGTTAGGGTAAAGGTTAAGCGTTAGAGTTAGGGATTAGTGATTAGGGTTTTTGGTTAGTGTTAGGGTTAGCGGTTAGGAGTTAGTGTTTTATGAAGGGGTATGGTTAGAATTAGGATTGGGGTTAGAGTTAGGGTGAGGTATAGGGGTTAGGTTTAGGGGTTAGTTTTAGGGTAAAAGGATAGGATTAGGGTTACGGGTTGGGCTTACGTTTAGGGTTAAAATTTAGTGCTAGGGTTAGGGATAGGGTTCAGGGTTAGATTTAGGGGTTCTGGTTAGGGTTAGGTGTTAGGTTAGTGTCAGGGTTAGGTCTAGTCGTGAGGGTAAGGTTTAGGGTTAGCTTTAAGAGCCAGGGTTGGGTTTAATGGTTAGGATTAGGATTAGGGTTAAGGGTTAGGGTAAGGCTTAGGGGTTAGGGTCAAGGGTTAGGGTATTTGTTAGGCATAGCGTTGGGGTTAGAAGTAAGGGTTACTGTCAGTGTTAGGGTTGTAGGTAGGGTTACGGTTAGGGTTAGCGGTTTAGAATTAGGGTGAGGGATTAGGTGTCACAGTGATGACTAGGAGATAGGGTTAGAATTATGGGATAGGGGTTGTTCTCAGGAAATGGGTTATGCATTAACGTTAGGATAAGAGGTTAAAGTTAGGCGCACGGTGAGGTTTACCTGTTAAGGGGAGAAATAGGAACAGGGTTGGGTGTTATGTTCAGGGTTAGGGTTATTTGTTAAAGGTATTGTTTATGCCTAACGCACGGGCCCTGTCTACATTAGGCGGGCGGGGGGAGTTTAGGGGGCTGGGATTGTACCCGGGAACCCACTCTATCATACTCTGGGTATGGGCCCGTGGGTTTCATGCAGGACACAGTGGTAAAGCCTCCTTTCACGCATGGCATGGGAGGATTGCAGGCTTTCTAAAGTCTAAGAAAGCAAGAAGTCTGAGAATTAGATTTAGGGTTAGGATTATGGTTAGGGTTAAGGATGAAGCTTAGTGTTAGTGTGAGGGCTTAGGGTTAGGGATTGGGGTTAGGGTTAAAGGTTACACTTAGGTTTAACGGTTACACTTTGGTTTCGCGTTCAGGTTTACGGTTAGGGTTAAGATGAAGGGTTAGGGTAAGGTACAGGGTTAGGGTTAAGTGTTAGGTATAGGGTTGAAGATTAGGATTAGGGTTAGGATTAAAGGTTAGCGTGAGAGTTAACGCTTAGGGTTAAGGTTAAGAGTTAAGGTTTAGGGTTACGGTTAGGGTTAGGGTTCGTTTTAGGGTTAGAGTTATGTGCTATGATTCGTGTTAGAGGTTAGAGTTAGGTTTACTTGTCACGGTGAGGGTTACGTTTAGGGGTTAGCATTAGGGTTAGGGTTAAGGGATAGGATTAGGGTTAAGTGTTGGGCTTAGGGTTAAGGTTTAGTGTTAGGGTTATCATTAAGGATTAGGGGTAGGGTCAGGGTTAAATGCTTGGGTGCGGGTAATGGTTAGGGTCAGGGTTAAGGTTCACGGATAGGGTTAGTGTAAGGGTTACGGGTAGGTTTAGGGTTCAGTGTTAGAGTTAGCATTAGGGCTTAAGGTTAGGATTAGACGGTAGGTTAGATTTAGGGTTAGATCTAGCCGTTAGGGTAAGGGCTAGCGTTAGGGTTAAGAGATAGGGTTAGGTTTAATGCTTAGGATTAGGGTTAGGGTTTGGGGTTAAAGTAAGTGTTAGGGGTTAGGTTTAAGGATCAAAGGTTAGGGTTATTTTTAGCTGTAGTGTTAGGGTTAGGGATAAGGGATCCCATTAGCATTAAGGGTCTTCCTTACTGTAGGGTTAAGGGTTAGGCTTAGAGTTAAAGGTTCAGGTTAGGGTCAGTGTTAAGATTTAAGGTGAGGGTTAACGGTTAGGGTAAAGGTTAAGCGTTAGGGTTAGGGATTAGTGATTAGGGTTTTTGGTTAGTGTTAGGGTTAGCGGTTAGGAGTTAGTGTTTTATGAAGGGGTATGGTTAGAATTAGGATTGGGGTTAGAGTTAGGGTGAGGTATAGGGGTTAGGTGTAGGGGTTAGTTTCGGGTAAAAGGATAGGATTAGGGTTATGGGTTGGGCTTAGGTTTAGGGTTAAAGTTTACTGCTAGGGTTAGGGATAGGGTTCAGGGTTAGCTTTAGGGGTTCTGGTTAGGGTTAGGTGTTAGGTTAGAGTCAGGGTTAGGTCCAGTCGTGAGGGTAAGGTTTAGGGTTAGCTTTAAGAGCTAGGGTTAGGTTTAATGGTTAGGATTAGGATTAGGGTTAAGGGTTAGGGTAAGGCTTAGGGGTTAGGGTCAAGGGTTAGGGTTTTTGTTAGGCATAGCGTTGGGGTTAGAAGTAAGGGTTACTGTCAGTGTTAGGGTTGTAGGTAGGGTTACGGTTAGGGTTAGCGGTTTAGGATTAGGGTTAGGGATTAGGTGTCACAGTGATGACTAGGAGATAGGGTTAGAATTATGGGATAGGGGTTGTTCTCAGGAAATGGGTTATGCATTAACGTTAGGATAAGAGGTTAAAGTTAGGGGCACGGTGAGGTTTACGTGTTAAGGGGAGAAATAGGAACAGGGTTGGGTGTTATGTTCAGGGTTAGGGTTATCTGTTCAAGGTATTGTTTATGCTTAGCGCACGGGCCCTGTCTGCATTAGGCTGGCGGGGGGAGTTTAGGGGGCTGGGATTGTACCCGGGAACCCACTCTATCATACTCTGGGTATGGGCCCGTGGGTTTCATGCAGGACACAGTGGTAGAGCCTCCTTTCACGCATGGCATGGGAGGATTGCAGGCTTTCTAAACTCTAAGAAAGCAAGAAGTCTTAGAATTAGATTTAGGGTTAGGATTATGGTTAAGGTTAAGGATGAAGTTCAGTGTTAGGGTGAGGGCTTAGGGTTAGGGATTAGGGTTAGGGTTAAAGGTTACTCTTAGGTTTAACGGTTACACTTTGGTTTCGCTTTCAGGTTTACGGTTAGGGTTAAGATGAAGGGTTAGGGTTAGGTACAGGGTTAGGGTTAAGTGTTAGGTTTAGGGTTGAAGATTAGGATTAGGGTTAGGATTAAAGGTTAGAGTGAGAGTTAACGCTTAGGGTTAAGGTTAAGAGTTAGGGTTTAGGGTTAGGTTTAGGGTTAGGGTTAGTTTTAGGTTTAGAGTTATGTGCTATGGTTTGTGTTAGGGGTTAGGGTTAGGTTTACTGGTCACGGTTAGGGTTACGTTTAGGGGTTAGCATTAGGGTTAGGGTTAAGGGATAGGATTAGGGTTAAGTGTTGGGCTTAGGGTTAGGGTTTAGTGTTAGGGTTATCATTAAGGATTAGGGGTAGGGTCAGGGTTAAATGCTTGGGTGCGGGTAATGGTTAGGGTCAGGGTTAAGGTTCACGGATAGGGTTAGTGTAAGGGTTACGGGTAGGTTTAGGGTTCAGGGTTAGAGTTAGCATTAGGGCTTAAGGTTAGGATTAGACGGTAGGTTAGATTTAGGGTTAGATCTAGGCGTTAGGGTAAGGGCTAGCGTTAGGGTTAAGAGATAGGGTTAGGTTTAATGCTTAGGATTAGGGTTAGGGTTTGGAGTTAAAGTAAGTGTTAGGGGTTAGGTTTAAGGATCAAAGGTTAGGGTTATTTTTAGCTGTAGTGTTAGGGTTAGGGATAAGGGATCCCATTAGCATTAAGGGTCTTCCTTACTGTAGGGTTAAGGGTTAGGCTTAGAGTTAAAGGTTCAGGTTAGGGTCAGTGTTAAGATTTAAGGTGAGGGTTAATGGTTAGGGTAAAGGTTAAGCGTTAGGGTTAGGGATTAGTGATTAGCGTTTTTGGTTAGTGTTAGGGTTAGCGGTTAGGAGTTAGTGTTTTATGAAGGGGTATGGTTAGAATTAGGATTGGGGTTATAGTTAGGGTGAGGTACAGGGGTTAGGTTTAGGGGTTAGTGTAGGGTAAAAGGATAGGATTAGGGTTACGGGTTGGGCTTAGGTTTAGGGTTAAAGTTTACTGCTAGGGTTAGGGATAGGGTTCAGGGTTAGCTTTAGGGGTTCTGGTTAGGGTTAGGTGTTAGGTTAGAGTCAGGGTTAGGTCCAGTCGTGAGGGTAAGGTTTAGGGTTAGCTTTAAGAGCTAGGGTTAAGTTTAATGGTTAGGATTAGGATTAGGGTTAAGGGTTAGGGTAAGGCTTAGGGGTTAGGGTCAAGGGTTAGGGTTTTTGTTAGGCATAGCATTGGGGTTAGAAGTAAGGGTTACTGTCAGTGTTAGGGTTGTAGGTAGGGTTACGGTTAGGGTTAGCGGTTTAGAATTAGGGTTAGGGATTAGGTGTCACAGTGATGACTAGAGGATAGGGTTAGAATTATGGGATAGGGGTTGTTCTCAGGAAATGGGTTATGCATTAACGTTAGGATAAGAGGTTAAAGTTAGGCGCACGGTGAGGTTTACGTGTTAAGGGGAGAAATAGGAACAGGGTTGGGTGTTATGTTCAGGGTTAGGATTATCTGTTAAAGGTATTGTTTATGCTTAGCGCACGGGCCCTGTCTGCATTAGGCGGGCGGTGGGAGTTTAGGGGGCTGGGATTGTACCCGGGAACCCACTCTATCATACTCTGGGTATGGGCCCGTGGGTTTCATGCAGGACACAGTGGTAGAGCCTCCTTTCACGCATGGCATGGGAGGATTGCAGGCTTTCTAAACTCTAAGAAAGCAAGAAGTCTTAGAATGAGATTTAGGGTTAGGATTATGGTTAGGGTTAAGGATGAAGTTTAGTGTTAGTGTGAGGGCTTAGGGTTAGGGATTAGGGTTAGGGTTAAAGGTTACTCTTAGGTTTAACGGTTACACTTTGGTTTCGGGTTGAGGTTTATGGTTACGGTTAAGATGAAGGGTTAGGGTTAGGTACAGGGTTAGGGTTAAGTGTTAGGTTTAGGGATGAAGATTAGGATTAGGGTTAGGATTAAAGGTTAGCGTGAGAGGTAACGCTTAGGGTTAAGGTTAAGAGTTAGGGTTAAGGGTTAGGGTTAGGGTTAGGGTTCGTTTTAGGGTTAGAGTTATGTGCTATGGTTTGTGTTAGGGGTTAGGGTTAGGTTTACTGGTGACGGTTAGGGTTACCTTTAGGGGTTCGCATTAGAGTTAGGGTTAGGGTTAAGGGATAGGATTAGGGTTAAGTGTTGGGCTTAGGGTTAGGGTTTAGTGTTAGGGTTATCATTAAGGATTAGGGTTAGGGTCAGGGTTAAATGCTTGGGTGCGGGTAATGGTTAGAGTCAGGGTTAAGATTCACGGATAGGGTTAGTGTTAAGTGTTACGGGTAGGTTTAGGGTTCAGGGTTAGAGTTAGCATTAGGGCTTAAGGTTAGGATTAGGCGGTAGGTTAGATTTAGGGTTAGATCTAGGCGTTAGGGTAAGGGCTAGCGTTAGGGTTAAGAGATAGGGTAAGGTTTAATGCTTAGGATTAGGGTTAGGGTTTGGGGATAAAGTAAGTGTTAGGGGTTAGGTTTAAGGATCAATGGTTAGGGTTATTTTTAGTTGTAGTGTTAGGGTTAGGTATAAGGGATCCCATTAGCCTTAAGGGTCTTCCTTACTGTAGGGTTAAGGGTTAGGCTTGGAGTTAAAGCTTAAGGTTAGGGTCAGTGTTAAGAATTAGGGTGAGGGTTAACGGTTAGGGTAAAGGTTAAGCGTTAGAGTTAGGGATTAGTGATTAGGGTTTTTGGTTAGTGTTAGGGTTAGCGGTTAGGAGTTAGTGTTTTATGAAGGGGTATGGTTAGAATTAGGATTGGGGTTAGAGTTAGGGTGAGGTATAGGGGTTAGGTTTAGGGGTTAGTTTTAGGGTAAAAGGATAGGATTAGGGTTACGGGTTGGGCTTACGTTTAGGGTTAAAATTTAGTGCTAGGGTTAGGGATAGGGTTCAGGGTTAGATTTAGGGGTTCTGGTTAGGGTTAGGTGTTAGGTTAGTGTCAGGGTTAGGTCTAGTCGTGAGGGTAAGGTTTAGGGTTAGCTTTAAGAGCTAGGGTTGGGTTTAATGGTTAGGATTAGGATTAGGGTTAAGGGTTAGGGTAAGGCTTAGGGGTTAGGGTCAAGGGTTAGGGTATTTGTTAGGCATAGCGTTGGGGTTAGAAGTAAGGGTTACTGTCAGTGTTAGGGTTGTAGGTAGGGTTACGGTTAGGGTTAGCGGTTTAGAATTAGGGTGAGGGATTAGGTGTCACAGTGATGACTAGGAGATAGGGTTAGAATTATGGGATAGGGGTTGTTCTCAGGAAATGGGTTATGCATTAACGTTAGGATAAGAGGTTAAAGTTAGGCACACGGTGAGGTTTACCTGTTAAGGGGAGAAATAGGAACAGGGTTGGGTGTTATGTTCAGGGTTAGGGTTATCTGTTAAAGGTATTGTTTATGCCTAACGCACGGGCCCTGTCTACATTAGGCGGGCGGGGGGAGTTTAGGGGGCTGGGATTGTACCCGGGAACCCACTCTATCATACTCTGGGTATGGGCCCGTGGGTTTCATGCAGGACACAGTGGTAAAGCCTCCTTTCACGCATGGCATGGGAGGATTGCAGGCTTTCTAAACTCTAAGAAAGCAAGAAGTCTGAGAATTAGATTTAGGGTTAGGATTATGGTTAGGGTTAAGGATGAAGCTTAGTGTTAGGGTGAGGGCTTAGGGTTAGGGATTGGGGTTAGGGTTAAAGGTTACACTTAGGTTTAACGGTTACACTTTGGTTTAGGGTTGAGGTTTACGGTTAGGGTTAAGATGAGGGGTTAGGGTTTGGTACAGGGTTAGGGTTAAGTGTTAGGTTTAGGGTTCAAGATTAGGATTAGGGTTAGGATTAAAGGTTAGCGTGAGAGTTAACGCTTAGGGTTAAGGTTAAGAGTTAGGATTTAGGGTTAGGGTTAGGGTTAGGGTTAGTTTTAGGGTTAGAGTTATGTGCTATGGTTTGTGTTCGAGGTTAGGGTTAGGTTTACTGGTGACGGTTAGGGTTACGTTTAGGGGTTAGCGTTAGGGTTAGGGTTAAGGGATAGGATTAGGGTTAAGTGTTGGGCTTAGGGTTAGGGTTTAGTGTTAGGGTTATCATTAAGGATTAGGGTTAGGGTCAGGGTTAAATGCTTGGGTGCGGGTAATGGTTAGGGTCAGGGTTAAGGTTCACCGATAGGGTTAGTGTAAGGGTTACGGGTAGGTTTAGGGTTCAGGGTTAGAGTTAGCATTAGGGCTTAAGCTTAGGATTAGGCGGTAGGTTAGATTTAGGGTTAGATCTAGGCGTTAGGGTAAGGGCTAGCGTTAGGGTTAAGAGATAGGGTTAGGTTTAATGCTTAGGATTAGGGTTAGGGTTTGGGGTTAAAGTTAGTGTTAGGGGTTAGGTTTAAGAATCAAAGGTTAGGGTTATTTTTAGCTGTAGTGTTAGTGTTAGGGATAAGGGATCCCATTAGCATTAAGGGTCTTCCTTACTGTAGGGTTAAGGGTTAGGCTTAGAGTTAAAGTTTAACGTTAGGGTCAGTGTTAAGATTTAGGGTGAGGGTTAACGGTTAGGGTAAAGGTTAAGCGTTAGGGTTAGGGATTAGTGATTAGGGTTTTTGGTTAGTGTTAGGGTTAGCGGTTAGGAGTTAGTGTTTTATGAAGGAGTATGGTGAGAATTAGGATTGGGGTTAGAGTTAGGGTGAGGTATAGGGTTTAGGTTTAGGGGTTAGATTTAGGGGTTAGTTTTAGGGTAAAAGGATAGGATTAGGGTTACGGGTTGGGCTTAGGTTTAGGGTTAAAGTTTATTGCTAGGATTAGGGATAGGGTTCAGGGTTAGCTTTAGGGGTTCTGGTTAGGGTTAGGTGTTAGGTTAGTGTCAGGGTTAGGTCTAGTCGTGAGTGTAAGGTTTAGGGTTAGCTTTAAGAGCTAGGGTTAGGTTTAATGGTTAGGATTAGGATTAGGGTTAAGAGTTAGCGTAAGGCTTAGGGGTTAGGGTCAAGGGTTAGGGTATTTGTTAGGCTTAGCGTTGGGGTTAGAAGTAAGGTTTTCTGTCAGTGTTAGGGTTGTAGGTAGGGTTACGGTTAGGGTTAGCGGTTTAGAATTAGGGTTAGGAATTAGGTGTCACAGTGATGACTAGGAGATAGGGTTAGAATTATGGGATAGGGGTTGTTCTCAGGAAATGGGTTATGCATTAACGTTAGGATAAGACGTTAAAGTTAGGCGCACGGTGAGGTTTACGTGTTAAGGGGAGAAATAGGAACAGGGTTGGGTGTTATGTTCAGGGTTAGGGTTATCTGTTAAAGGTATTGTTTACGCTTAGCGCACAGGCTCTGTCTGCATTAGGCGGGCGGGGGGAGTTTAGGGGGCTGGGATTGTACCCGGGAACCCACTCTATCATACTCTGGGTATGGGCCCGTGGGATTCATGCAGGACACAGTGGTAGAGCCTCCTTTCACTCAAGGCATGGGAGGATTGCAGGCTTTCTAAACTCTAAGAAAGCAAGAAGTCTGAGAATTAGATTTAGGGTTAGGATTATGGTTAGGGTTAAGGATGAAGTTTAGTGTTAGGGTGAGGGCTCAGGGTTAGGGATTAGGGTTAGGGTTAGGGTTAGGGTTAAAGGTTACTCTTAGGTTTAACGGTTACACTTTGGTTTAGGGTTGAGGTTTACGGTTAGGGTTAAGATGAGGGGTTAGGGTTTGGTAGAGGGTTAGGGTTAAGTGTTAGGTTTATGGTTGAAGATTAGGATTAGGGTTAGGATTAAAGGTTAGGGTGAGAGTTAACGCTTAGGATTAAGGTTAAGAGTTAGGGTTAGTGTAAGTGTTAGTTTTAGGGTTAGAGTTACGTGTTATGGTTTGTGTTAGAGGTTAGGGTTAGGTTTACTGGTCACGGTTAGGGTTACGTTTAGGGGTTAGCATTAGGGTTAGGGTTAAGGGATAGGATTAGGGTTAAGTGTTGGGCTTAGGGTTAGGGTTTAGTGTTAGGGTTATCATTAAGGATTAGTGTTAGGGTCAGGGTTAAATGATTGGGTTTGGGTAATGGTTAGGGTCAGGGTTAAGGTTCAAGGATAGGGTTAGTGTTAAGGGATACGGGTAGGTTTACGGTTCAGGGTTAGAGTTAGCATTAGTTCTTAAGGTTAGAATTAAGCGGTGGGTTAGATTTAGGGTTAGATCTAGGCGTTAGGGTAAGGGCTAGAGTTAGGGTTAAGAGATAGGGTTGGGTTTAATGTTTAGGATTAGGGTTAGGGTTTGGGGTTAATGTAAGTGTTAGGGGTTAGGTTTAAGGATCAAAGGTTAGGGTTATTTTTAGCTGTAGTGTTAGGGTTAGGGATAAGGGATCCCATTAGCATTAAGGGTCTTCCTTACTGTAGGGATAAGGGTTAGGCTTAGAGTTAAAGTTTCAGGTTAGGGTCAGTGTTAAGATTTAGGGTGAGGGTTAACGGTTAGGGTAAAGGTTAAGCGTTAGGGTTAGGGATTAGTGATTAGGGTTTTTGGTTAGTGTTAGGGTTAGTGGTTAGGAGTTAGTGTTTTATGAAGGGGTATGGTTAGAATTAGGACTGGGGTTAGAGTTAGGGTGAGGTATAGGGGTTAGGTTTAGGGGTTAGTTTTAGGGTAAAAGGATAGGATTATGGTTACGGGCTGGGCTTAGGTTCGGGGTTAAAGTTTACTGCTAGGATTACGGATAGGGTTCAGGGTTAGCTTTAGGGGTTCTGGTTACGGTTAGGTGTTAAGTTAGTGTCAGGGTTAGGACTAGTCGTGAGGGTAAGGTTTGGGTTAGCTTTAAGAGCTAGAGTTAGGTTTAATGGTTAGGATTAGGATTAGGGTTAAGGGTTATGGTAAGGCTTAGGGGTTAGTGTGAAGGGTTAGGGTCAAGGGTTAGGGTTTTTGTTAGGCATAGCGTTGGGGTTAGAAGTAAGGTTTACTGTCAGTGTTAGGGTTGTAGGTAGGGTTACGGTTAGGGTTAGCGGTTTAGAATTAGGGTTAGGGATTAGGTGTCACAGTGATGACTAGGAGATAGGGTTAGAATTATGGGATAGGGGTTGTTCTCAGGAAATGGGTTATGCATTAACGTTAGGATAAGAGGTTAAAGTTAGGCGCACGGTGAGGTTTACGTGTTAAGGGGAGAAATAGGAACAGGTTTGGGTGTTATGTTCACGGTTAGGGTTATCTGTTAAAGGTATTGTTTATGCTTAGCGCACGGGCCCTGTCTGCATTAGGCGGGCGGGGGGAGTTTAGGGGGCTGGGATTGTACCCGGGAACCCACTCTATCATACTCTGGGTATGGGCCCGTGGGTTTCATGCAGGACACAGTGGTAGAGCCTCCTTTCACGCATGGCATGGGAGGATTGCAGGCTTTCTAAACTCTAAGAAAGCAAGAAGTCTGAGAATCAGATTTAGGGTTAGGATTATGGTTAGGGTTAAGGATGAAGTTTAGTGTTAGGGTGAGGGCTTAGGGTTAGGGATTAGGGTTAGGGTTAAAGGTTACTCTTAGGTTTAACGTTTACACTTTGGTTTAGGTTTGAGGTTTACGGTTAGGGTTAAGATGAGGGGTTAGGGTTAGGTACAGGGTTAGGGTTAAGTGTTAGGTTTATGGTTGAAGATTAGGATTAGGGTTAGGATTAAAGGTTAGCGTGAGAGTTAACGCTTAGTGTTAAGGTTAAGGGTTAGGCTTTATGGTTATGGTTAGGGTTAGGGTTAGTTTTAGGATTAGAGTTATGTGCTATGGTTTGTGTTAGAGGTTAGGGTTAGGTTTACTGGTGACGGTTAGGGTTACGTTCAGGGGTTAGCATTAGGGTTAGAGTTAGGGTTAGGTTTAAGGGATAGGATTAGGGTTAAGTGTTGGGCTTCGCGTTAGGGTTTAGTGTTAGGGTTATCATTAAGTATTAGGGGTAGGGTCAGGGTTAAATGCTTGGGTGCGGGTAATGGTTAGGGTCATGGTTAAGGTTCACACATAGGGTTAGTGTTAAGGGTTACGGGTAGGTTTAGGGTTCAGGGTTAGAGTTAGCATTAGGGCTTAAGGTTAGGATTAGGCGGTAGGTTAGATTTAGGGTTAGATCTAGGCGTTAGGGTAAGGGCTAGCGTTAGGGTTAAGAGATAGGGTTAGGTTTAATGCTTAGGATTAGGGTTAGGGTTTGGGGTTAAAGTAAGTGTTAGGGGTTAGGTTTAAGGATCAAAGGTTAGGGTTATTTTTAGCTGTAGTGTTAGGGTTAGGGATAAGGGATCCCATTAGCATTAAGGGTCTTCCTTACTGTAGGGTTAAGGGTTAGGCTTAGAGTTAAAGGTTAAGGTTAGGGTCAGTGTTAAGACTTAGGGTGAGGGTTAACGGTTAGGGTAAAGGTTAAGTGTTAGGGTTAGGGATTAGTGTTTAGGGTTTTTGGTTAGTGTTAGGGTTAGCGGTTAGGAGTTAGTGTTTTATGAAGGGGTATGGTTAGAATTAGGATTGGGGTCAGAGTTAGGGTGAGGTGTAGGGGTTAAGTTTAGGGATTAGTTTTAGGGTAAAAGGATAGGATTAGGGTTACGGGTTGGGATTAGGTTTAGGGTTAAAGTTTACTGCTAGGGTTAGGGATAGGGTTCAGGCTTAGCTTTAGGGGTTCTGGTTAGGGTTAGGTGTTAGGTTAGTGTCAGGGTTAGGTCTAGTCGTGAGGGTAAGGTTTAGGGTTAGCTTTAAGAGCTAGGGTTAGGTTTAATGGTTAGGATTAGGCTTAGGGTTAAGGGTTAGGGTAAGGCTTAGGGGTTAGGGTGAAGGGTTAGGGTCAAGGGTTAGGGTTTTTGTTAGGCATAGCGTTGGGGTTAGAATTAAGGGTTACTGTCAGTGTTAGCTTTGTAGGTAGGGTTACGGTTAGGGTTAGCGGTTTGGAATTAGGGTTAGGGATTAGGTGCCACAGTGATGACTAGGAGATAGGGTTAGAATTATGGGATAGGGGTTGTTCTCAGGAAATGGGTTATGCATTATCGTTAGGATAAGAGGTTAAAGTTAGGCGCATGGTGAGGTTTACGTGTTAAGGGGAGAAATAGGAACAGGGTTGGGTGTTATATTCAGGGTTAGGGTTATCTGTTAAAGGTATTGTTTATGCTTAGCGCACGGGCCCTGTCTGCATTAGGCGGGCTGGGGGAGTTTAGAAGGCTGGGATTGTACCCGGGAACCCACTCTATCATACTCTGGGTATGGGCCCCTGGGTTTCATGCAGGACACATTGGTAGAGCCTCCTTTCACGCAAGGCATGGGAGGATTGCAGGCTTTCTAAACTCTAAGAAAGCAAGAAGTCTGAGAATTAGATTTAGGGGTAGGATTATGGTTAGGCTTAAGGATGAAGTTTAGTGTTAGGGTGAGGGCTTAGGGTTAGGGATTAAGGTTAGGGTTAAAGGTTACTCTTAGGTTTAACGGTTACACTTTGGTTTAGGGTTGTGATTTACGGTTAGGGTTAAGATGAGGGGTTAGGGTTTGGTACAGGGTTAGGGTTAAGTGTTAGGTTTCGGGTTGAAGATTAGGATTAGGGTTAGGATTAAAGGTTAGCGTGAGAGTTAACGGTTAGGGTTAAGGTTTAGAGTTAGTGCTTAGGGTTAGGGTTAGGGTTAGGGTTAGTTTTAGGGTTAGAGTTAGGTGCTATGGTTTGTGTTAGAGGTTAGGTTTAGGTTTACTGGTCATGGTTAGGGTTAAGTTTAGGGTTAGCATTAGGGTTAGTGTTAAGGGATAGGATTAGGGTTAAGTGTTGGGCTTAGGGTTAGGGTTTAGTGTTAGGGTTATCATTAAGTATTAGGGGTAGGGTCAGGGTTAAATGCTTGGGTGCGGGTAATGGTTAGGGTCAGGGTTAAGGTTCACGGATAGGGTTAGTGTTAAGGGTTACGGGTAGGTATAGGGTTCAGGGTTAGAGTTAGCAATAGGGCTTAAGGTTAGGATTAGGCGGTGGTTAGATTTAGGGTTAGATCTAGGCGTTAGGGTAAGGGCTAGCGTTAGGGTTAAGAGATAGGGTTAGATTTAGTGCTTAGGATTAGGGTTAGGGTGTGGGGTTAAAGTAAGTGTTAGGGGTTAGGTTTAAGGATAAAAGGTTAGGGTTATTTTTAGCTGTACTGTTAGGGTTAGGGATAAGGGATCCCATTAGCATTAAGGGTCTTCCTTACTGTAGGGATAAGGGTTAGGCTTAGAGTTAAAGTTTCAGGTTAGGGTCAGTGTTAAGATTTAGGGTGAGGGTTAACGGTTACGGTAAAGGTTAAGCGTTAGGGTTAGGGATTAGTGATTAGGGTTTTTGGTTAGTGTTAGGCTTAGCGGTTAGGAGTTAGTGTTTTATGAAGGGGTATGGTTAGAATTAGGATTGGGGTTAGAGTTAGGGTGAGGTATAGGGGTTAGGTTTAGGGGTTAGTTTTCGGGTAAAAGGATAGGATTAGGGTTACGGGTTGGGCTTAGGTTTAGGGTTAAAATTTACTGCTAGGGTTAGGGATAGGGTTCAGGCTAGGCTTTAGGGGTTCTGGTTAGGGTTAGGTGTTAGGTTAGTGTCAGGGTTAGGTCTAGTCGTGAGGGTAAGGTTTAGGGTTATCTTTAAGAGCTAGGGTTAGGTTTAATGGTTAGGATTAGGATTAGGGTAAGGCTTAGAGGTTAGGGTGAAGGGTTAGGGTCAAGGGTTAGGGTTTTTGTTAGGCATAGCGTTGGGGTTAGAAGTAAGGGTTACTGTCAGTGTTAGAGTTGTAGGTAGGGTTACGGTTAGGGATAGCGGTTTAGAATAAGGGTTAGGGATTAGGTGTCACAGTGATGACTAGGAGATAGGGTTAGAATTATGGGATAGGGGTTGTTCTCAGGAAATGGGTTATGCATTAACGTTAGGATAAGAGGTAAATATTAGGCGCACGGTGAGGTTTACGTGTTAAGGGGAGAAATAGGAACAGGGTTGGGTGTTATGTTCAGGGTTAGGGTTATCTGTTAAAGGTATTGTTTATGCTTAGCGCACGGGCCCTGTCTGCATTATGCGGGCGGGGGGAGTTTAGGGGGCTGGGATTGTACCCGGGAACCCACTCTATCATACTCTGGGTATGGGCCCGTGGGTTTCATGCAGGACACAGTGGTAGAGCCGCCTTTCACGCAAGGCATGGGAGGATTGCAGGCTTTCTAAACTCTAAGAAAGCAATAAGTCTGAGTATTAGATTTAGGAGTAGGGTTATGGTTAGGCTTAAGAATGAAGTTTAGTGTTAGGGTGAGGGCTTAGGGTTAGGGATTAGGGTTAGGGTTAAAGGTTACTCTTAGGTTTAACGGTTACACTTTGGTTTAGGGTTGAGATTTACAGTTAGGGTTAAGATGAGGGGTTAGGGTTTAGTACAGGGTAAGGGTTAAGTATTAGGTTTAGGGTTGAAGATTAGGATTAGGGTTAGGATTAAAGGTTAGCGTGAGAGTTAACGCTTAGGGTTAAGGTTAACAGTTAGGGTTTAGGGTTAGGGTTAGGGTTAGGGTTAGTTTTAGGGTTAGAGTTATGTGCTATGGTTTGTGTTAGAGGTTAGGTTTAGGTTTACTGGTCACGGTTAGGGTTAAGTTTAGGGTTAGCATTAGGGTTAGGGTTTAGGGATAGGATTAGGGTTAAGTGTTGGGCTTAGGGTTAGGGTTTAGTGTTAGGGTTATCATTAAGGATTAGGGGTAGGGTCAGGGTTAAATTCTTGGGTGCGGGTATGGTTAGGGTCAGGGTTAAGGTTCACGGATAGGGTTAGTGTTAAGGGTTACGGGTAGGTTTAGGGTTCAGGGTTAGAGTTAGCATTAGGGCTTAAGGTTAGGATTAGGCGGTAGGTTAGATTTAGGGTTAGATCTAGGCGTTAGGGTAAGGGCTAGCGTTAGGGTTAAGAGATAGGGTAAGGTTTAATGCTTAGGATTAGGGTTCGGGTTTGGGGATAAAGTAAGTGTTAGGGGTTAGGTTTAAGGATCAATGGTTAGGGTTATTTTTAGTTGTAGTGTTAGGGTTAGGTATAAGGGATCCCATTAGCCTTAAGGGTCTTCCTTACTGTAGGGTTAAGGGTTAGGCTTGGAGTTAAAGCTTAAGGTTAGGGTCAGTGTTAAGATTTAGGGTGAGGGTTAACGGTTAGGGTAAAGGTTAAGCGTTAGGGTTAGGGATTAGTGATTAGGGTTTTTGGTTAGTGTTAGGGTTAGCGGTTAGGAGTTAGTGTTTTATGAAGGGGTATGGTTAGAATTAGGATTGGGGTTAGAGTTAGGGTGAGGTATAGGGGTTAGGTTTAGGGGTTAGTTTTAGGATAAAAGGATAGGATTAGGGTTACGGGTTGGGCTTAGGTTTAGGGTTAAAGTTTAGTGCTAGGGTTAGGGATAGGGTTCAGGGTTAGCTTTAGGGGTTCTGGTTAGGGTTAGGTGTTAGGTTAGTGTCAGGGTTAGGTCTAGTCGTGAGGGTAAGGTTTAGGGTTAGCTTTAAGAGCTAGGGTTGGGTTTAATGGTTAGGATTAGGATTAGGGTTAAGGGTTAGGGTAAGGCTTAGGGGTTAGGGTCAAGGGTTAGGGTATTTGTTAGGCATAGCGTTGGGGTTAGAAGTAAGGGTTACTGTCAGTGTTAACTTTGTAGGTAGGGTTACGGTTAGGGTTAGCGGTTTAGAATTAGGGTGAGGGATTAGGTGTCACAGTGATGACTAGGAGATAGGGTTAGAATTATGGGATAGGGGTTGTTCTCAGGAAATGGGTTATGCATTAACGTTAGGATAAGAGGTTAAAGTTAGGCGCACGGTGAGGTTTACGTGTTAAGGGGAGAAATAGGAACAGGGTTGGGTGTTATGTTCAGGGTTAGGGTTATCTGTTAAAGGTATTGTTTATGCCTAACGCACGGGCCCTGTCTGCATTAGGCAGGCGGGGGGAGTTTAGGGGGCTGGGATTGTACCCGGGAACCCACTCTATCATACTCTGGGTATGGGCCCGTGGTTTTCATGCAGGACACAGTGGTAAAGCCTCCTTTCACGCATGGCATGGGAGGATTGCAGGCTTTCTAAACTCTAAGAAAGCAAGAAGTCTTAGAATGAGATTTAGGGTTAGGATTCTGGTTAGGGTTAAGGATGAAGTTTAGTGTTAGGGTGAGGGCTTAGGGTTAGGGATTGGGGTTAGGGTTAAAGGTTACTCTTAGGTTTAACGGTTACACTTTGGTTTAGGGTTGAGGTTTACGGTTAGGGTTAAGATGAGGGGTTAGGGTTTGGTACAGGGTTAGGGTTAAGTGTTAGGTTTAGGGTTGAAGATTAGGATTAGGGTTAGGATTAAAGGTTAGCGTGAGAGTTAACGCTTAGGGTTAAGGTTAAGAGTTAGGATTTAGGGTTAGGGTTAGGGTTAGGGTTAGTTTTAGGGTTAGAGTTATGTGCTATGGTTTGTGTTCGAGGTTAGGGTTAGGTTTACTGGTGACGGTTAGGGTTACGTTTAGCGGTTAGCGTTAGGGTTAGGGTTAAGGGATAGGATTAGGGTTAAGTGTTGGGCTTAGGGTTAGGGTTTAGTGTTAGGGTTATCATTAAGGATTAGGGTTAGGGTCAGGGTTAAATGCTTGGGTGCGGGTAATGGTTAGGGTCAGGGTTAAGGTTCACGGATAGGGTTAGTGTAAGGGTTACGGGTAGGTTTAGGGTTCAGGGTTAGAGTTAGCATTAGGGCTTAAGCTTAGGATTAGGCGGTAGGTTAGATTTAGGGTTAGATCTAGGCGTTAGGGTAAGGGCTAGCGTTAGGGTTAAGAGATAGGGTTAGGTTTAATGCTTAGGATTAGGGTTAGGGTTTGGGGTTAAAGTAAGTGTTAGGGGTTAGGTTTAAGGATCAAAGGTTAGGGTTATTTTTAGCTGTAGTGTTAGTGTTAGGGATAAGGGATCCCATTAGCATTAAGGGTCTTCCTTACTGTAGGGTTAAGGGTTAGGCTTAGAGTTAAAGGTTAAAGTTAGGGTCAGTGTTAAGATTTAGGGTGAGGGTTAACGGTTAGGGTAAAGGTTAAGCGTTAGGGTTAGGGATTAGTGATTAGGGTTTTTGGTTAGTGTTAGGGTTAGCGGTTAGGAGTTAGTGTTTTATGAAGGAGTATGGTGAGAATTAGGATTGGGGTTAGAGTTAGGGTGAGGTATAGGGTTTAGGTTTAGGGGTTAGATTTAGGGGTTAGTTTTAGGGTAAAAGGATAGGATTAGGGTTACGGGTTGGGCTTAGGTTTAGGGTTAAAGTTTATTGCTAGGATTAGGGATAGGGTTCAGGGTTAGCTTTAGGGGTTCTGGTTAGGGTTAGGTGTTAGGTTAGTGTCAGGGTTAGGTCTAGTCGTGAGTGTAAGGTTTAGGGTTAGCTTTAAGAGCTAGGGTTAGGTTTAATGGTTAGGATTAGGATTAGGGTTAAGAGTTAGCGTAAGGCTTAGGGGTTAGGGTCAAGGGTTAGGGTATTTGTTAGGCATAGCGTTGGGGTTACAAGTAAGGGTTAATGTCAGTGTTAGGGTTGTAGGTAGGGTTACGGTTAGGGTTAGCGGTTTAGAATTAGGGTGAGGGATTAGGTGTCACAGTGATGACTAGGAGATAGGGTTAGAATTATGGGATAGGGGTTGTTCTCAGGAAATGGGTTATGCATTAACGTTAGGATAAGAGGTTAAAGTTAGGCGCACGGTGAGGTTTACGTGTTAAGGGGAGAAATAGGAACAGGGTTGGGTGTTATGTTCAGGGTTAGGGTTATCTGTTAAAGGTATTGTTTAGGCTTAGCGCACAGGCTCTGTCTGCATTAGGCGGGCGGGGGGAGTTTAGGGGGCTGGAATTGTACCCGGGAACCCACTCTATCATACTCTGGGTATGGGCCCGTGGGATTCATGCAGGACACAGTGGTAGAGCCTCCTTTCACGCAAGGCATGGGAGGATTGCAGGCTTTCTAAACTCTAAGAAAGCAAGAAGTCTGAGAATTAGATTTAGGGTTAGGATTATGGTTAGGCTTAAGGATGAAGTTTAGTGTTAGGGTGAGGGCTTAGGGTTAGGGATTAAGGTTAGGGTTAAAGGTTACTCTTAGGTTTAACGGTTACACTTTGGTTTAGGGTTGAGATTTACGGTTAGGGTTAAGATGAGGGGTTAGGGTTTGGTACAGGGTTAGGGTTAAGTGTTAGGTTTAGGGTTGAAGATTAGGATTAGGGTTAGGATTAAAGGTTAGCGTGAGAGTTAACGCTTAGGTTTAAGGTTAAGAGTTAGTGTTTAGGGTTAGGGTTAGGGTTAGGGTTAGTTTAGGGTTAGAGTTAGGTGCTATGGTTTGTGTTAGAGGTTAGGTTTAGGTTTACTGGTCATGGTTAGGGTTAAGTTTAGGGTTAGCATTAGGGTTAGTGTTAAGGGATAGGATTAGGGTTAAGTGTTGGGCTTAGGGTTAGGGTTTAGTGTTAGGGTTATCATTAAGGATAGGGGTAGGGTCAGGGTTAAATGCTTGGGTGTGGGTAATGGTTAGGGTCAGGGTTAAGGTTCACGGATAGGGTTAGTGTTAAGGGTTACGGGTAGGTATAGGGTTCAGGGTAAGAGTTAGCAATAGGGCTTAAGGTTAGGATTAGGCGGTAGGTTAGATTTAGGGTTAGATCTAGGCGTTAGGGTAAGGGCTAGCGTTAGGGTTAAGAGATAGGGTTAGATTTAGTGCTTAGGATTAGGGTTAGGGTTTGGGGTTAAAGTAAGTGTTAGGGGTTAGGTTTAAGGATAAAAGGTTAGGGTTATTTTTAGCTGTACTGTTAGGGTTAGGGATAAGGGATCCCATTAGCATTAAGGGTCTTCCTTACTGTAGGGATAAGGGTTAGGCTTAGAGTTAAAGTTTCAGGTTAGGGTCAGTGTTAAGATTTAGGGTGAGGGTTAACGGTTAGGGTAAAGGTTAAGCGTTAGGGTTAGGGATTAGTGATTAGGGTTTTTGGTTAGTGTTAGGGTTAGCGGTTAGGAGTTAGTGTTTTATGAAGGGGTATGGTTAGAATTAGGATTGGGGTTAGAGTTAGGGTGAGGTATAGGGGTTAGGTTTAGGGGTTAGTTTTCGGGTAAAAGGATAGGATTAGGGTTACGGGTTGGGCTTAGGTTTAGGGTTAAAATTTACTGCTAGGGTTAGGGATAGGTTTCAGGCTAGGCTTTAGGGGTTCTGGTTAGGGTTAGGTGTTAGGTTAGTGTCAGGGTTAGGTCTAGTCGTGAGGGTAAAGGTTTAGGGTTATCTTTAAGAGCTAGGGTTAGGTTTAATGGTTAGGATTAGGATTAGGGTAAGGCTTAGAGGTTAGGGTGAAGGGTTAGGGTCAAGGGTTAGGGTTTTTGTTAGGCATAGCGTTGGGGTTAGAAGTAAGGGTTACTGTCAGTGTTAGGGTTGTAGGTAGGGTTACGGTTAGGCTTAGCGGTTTAGAATTAGGGTTAGGGATTAGGTGTCACAGTGATGACTAGGAGATAGGGTTAGAATTATGGGATAGGGGTTGTTCTCAGGAAATGGGTTATGCATTAACGGTAGGATAAGAGGTTAAAGTTAGGCGCACGGTGAGGTTTACGTGTTAAGGGGAGAAATAGGAACAGGGTTGGGTGTTATGTTCAGGGTTAGGGTTATCTGTTCAAGGTATTGTTTATGCTTAGCGCACGGGCCCTGTCTGCATTAGGCGGGCGGGGGGAGTTTAGGGGGCTGGGATTGTACCCGGGAACCCACTCTATGATACTCTGGGTATGGGCCCGTGGGTTTCATGCAGGACACAGTGGTAGAGCCTCATTTCACGCATGGCATGGGAGGATTGCAGGCTTTCTAAACTCTAAGACAGCAAGAAGTCTGAGAATTAGATTTAGGGTTAGGATTCTGGTTAGGCTTAAGGATGAAGTTTAGTGTTAGGGTGAGGGCTTAAGGTTAGGGATTAGGGTTAGGGTTAAAGGTTACTCTTAGGTTTAACGGTTACACTTTGGTTTCGGGTTGAGGTTTACGGTTAGGGTTAAGATGAGGGGTTAGGGTTTGGTAGAGGGTTAGGGTTAAGTGTTAGGTTTAGGGTTGAAGATTAGGATTAGGGTTAGGATTAAAGGTTAGCGTGAGAGGTAACACTTAGGGTTAAGGTTAAGAGTTAGGGTTTAGGGTTAGGATTAGGGTTAGGGTTAGTTTTAGGGTTAGAGTTATGTGCTATGGTTTGTGTTAGAGGTTAGGTTTATGTTTACTGGTCACGGTTAGGGTTACGTTTAGGGGTTAGCATTAGGGTTAGGGTTAGGGTTAAGGGATAGGATTAGGGTTAAGTGTTGGCCTTAGGGTTAGGGTTTATGGTTAGGGTTATCATTAAGGATTAGGGTTAGGGTCACGGTTAAATGCTTGGGTGCGTGTAATGGTTAGGGTCAGGGTTAAGGTTCACGGATAGGGTTAGTGTTAAGGGTTACGGGTAGGTTTAGGGTTCAGGGTTAGAGTTAGCATTAGGGCTTAAGGTTAGGATTAGGCGGTAGGTTAGAATTAGGGTTAGATCTAGGCGTTAGGGTAAGGGCTAGCGTTAGGGTTAAGAGATAGGGTTAGGTTTAATGCTTAGGATTAGGGTTAGGGTTTGGGGTTAAAGTAAGTGTTAGGGGTTAGGTTTAAGGATCAAAGGTTAGGGTTATTTTTAGCTGTAGTGTTAGGGTTAGGGATAAGGGATCCCATTAGCATTAAGGGTCTTCCTTACTGTAGGTTTAAGGGTTAGGCTTAGAGTTAAAGTTTCAGGTTAGGGTCAGTGTTAAGATTTAGGGTGAGGGTTAACGGTTAGGGTAAAGGTTAAGCGTTAGGGTTAGGGATTAGTGATTAGGGTTTTTGGCTAGTGTTAGGGTTATTGGTTAGGAGTTAGTGTTTTATGAAGGGGTATGGTTAGAATTAGGATTGGGGTTAGAGTTAGGGTGAGGTATAGGGGTTAGGTATAGGGGTCAGTTTTAGGGTAAAAGGATAGGATTAGTGTTACGTGTTGGGCTTAGGTTTAGGGTTAAAGTTTACTGCTAGGGTTAGGGATAGGGTTCAGGGTTAGCTTTAGGGGTTCTGGTTAGGGTTATGTGTTAGGTTAGTGTCAGGGTTAGGTCTAGTCGTGAGGGTAAGGTTTAGGGTTAGCTTTAAGAGCTTGGGTTAGGTTTAATGGTTAGGATTAGGATTAGGGTTAAGGATTAAGGTAAGGCTTAGGGGTTAGGGTGAAGGGTTAGGGTCAAGGGTTAGGGATTTTCTTAGGCATAGCGTTGGGGTTAGATGTAAGGGTTACTGTCAGTGTTAGGGTTGAAGGTAGGGTTACGGTTAGGGTTAGCGGTTTAGAATTAGGGTTAGCGATTAGGTGTCACAGTGATGACTAGGAGATAGGGTTAGAATTATGGGATAGGGGTTGTTCTCAGAAAATGGGTTATGCATTAACGTTAGGATAAGAAGTTAATGTTAGGCCTAGGATGAGGTTTACGTGTTAAGGGGAGAAATAGGACCAGGGTTGGGTGTTATGTTCAGGGTTAGGGTTATCTGAAAAAAGTATTGTTTATGCTTAGCGCACGGACCCTGTCTGCATTAGGCGGGTGGGGGGAGATTAGGGGGCTGGGAGTGTACCTGGGAACCAACTCTATCATACTCTGGGTATGGGCCCGTGGGTTTCATGCAGGACACAGTGGTAGAGCCTCCGAGCCTCCTTTCACGCATGGCATGGGAGGATTGCAGGCTTTCTAAACTCTAAGAATGCAAGAAGTCTGAGAATTAGATTTAGGGTTAGGATTATGGTTAGGGTTAAGGTTGAAGTTTAGTGTTAGGGTGAGGGCTTAGGGTTAGAGATTAGGGTTAGGGTTAAAGGTTACTCTTAGGTTTAACGGTTACACTTTGGTTTCGGGTTGAGGTTTACGTTTAGGGTTAAGATGAGGGGTTAGGGTTAGGTACAGGATTAGGGTTAAGTGTTAGGTTTAGGGTTGAAGATTAGGGTTAGGGTTAGGATTAAAGGTTAGCGTGAGAGTTAACGCTTAGGGTTAAGGTTAAGAGTTAGGGTTTAGGGTTAGGGTTAGGGTTAGGGTTCGATTTAGGGTTAGAGTTATGTGCTATGGTTTGTGTTAGAGGTTAGGGTTAGGTTTACTGGTGACGGTTAGGGTTACGTTTAGGGGTTAGCATTAGGGTTACTGTTAGGGTTAGGGTTAAGGGATAGGATTAGGGTTAAGTGTTGGTCTTAGGGTTAGGGTTTAGAGTTAGGGTTATCATTAAGAATTAGGGGTAGGGTCAGGGTTAAATGCTTGGGTGCGGGTAATGGTTAGGGTCAGGGTTAAGGTTCATGGATAGGGTTAGTGTTAAGGGTTATGGGTAGGTTTAGTGTTCAGGGTTAGAGTTAGCATTAGGGCTTAAGGTTAGGATTAGGCGGTAGGTTAGATTTAGGGTTAGATCTAGGTGTTAGGGTAAGGGCTAGCGTTAGGGTTAAGAGATAGGGTTAGGTTTAATGCTTAGGATTAGGGTTAGGGTTTGGGGTTAAAGTAAGTGTTAGGGGTTAGGTTTAAGGATCAAAGGTTAGGGTTATTTTTAGCTGTAGTGTTAGGGTTAGGGATAAGGGATCCCATGAGCATTAAGGGTCTTCCTTACTGTAGGGATAAGGGTTAGGCTTATAGTTAAAGGTTAAGGTTAGGGTCAGTGTTAAGATTTAGGGTGAGGGTTAACGGTTACGGTAAAGGTTAAGCGTTAGGGTTAGGGATTAGTGATTAGGGTTTTTGGTTAGTGTTAGGGTTAGCGGTTAGGAGTTAGTGTTTTATGAAGGGGCATGGTTAGAATTAGGATTGGGGTTAGAGTTAGGGTGAGGTATAGGGGTTAGGTTTAGGAGTTAGATTTAGGGTAAAAGGATAGGATTAGGGTTACGGGTTGGGCTTAGGTTTAGGGTTAAAGTTTACTGCTAGGGTTAGTGATAGGGTTCAGACTAGGCTTTAGGTGTTCTGGTTAGGGTTAGGTGTTAGGTTAGTGTCAGGTTTAGGTCTAGTCGTGAGGGTAAGGTTTAGGGTTATCTTTAAGAGCTAGGGTTAGGTTTAATGGTCAGGATTAGGATTAGGTTTAAGGGTTAGAGTAAGGGTTAGGGGTTAGGGTGAAGGGTTAGGGTCAAGGGTTAGGGTTTTTGTTAGGCATAGCGTTGGGGTTAGAAGTAAGGGTTACTGTCAGTGTTAGGGTTGTAGTTAGGGTTACGATTAGGGTTAGCGGTTTAGAATTAGGGTTAGGGATTAGGTGTCACAGTGATGACTAGGATATAGCGTTAGAATTATGGGATAGGGGTTGTTCTCAGGAAATGGGTTATGCATTAACGTTAGGATAAGAGGTTAAAGTTAGGCGCATGGTGAGGTTTACGTGTTAAGGGGAGAAATAGGAACAGGGTTGGGTGTTATGTTCAGGGTTAGGGTTATCTGTTAAAGGTATTGTTTATGCTTAGCGCACGGGCCCTGTCTGCATTAGGCGGGCGGGGGTAGTTTAGAGGGCTGGGATTTTACCCGGGAACCCACTCTATCATACTCTGGGTATGGGCCCGTGGGTTTCATGCAGGACACATTGGTAGAGCCTCCTTTCACGCATGGCATGGGAGGATTGCAGGCTTTCTAAACTCTAAGAAAGCAAGAAGTCTGAGAATGAGATTTAGGGTTAGGATTATGGTTAGGGTTAAGGATGAAGTTTAGTGTTAGGGTGAGGGCTTAGGGTTAGGGATTAGGGTTAGGGTTAAAGGTTACTCTTAGGTTTAACGGTTACACTTTGGTTTCGGGTTGAGGTTTAGGGTTAGGGTTAAGATGAGGGGTTAGTGTTAGGTACAGGGTTAGGGTTAAGTTTTAGGTTTAGGGTTGAAGATTAGGATTAGGGTTAGGATTAAAGGTTAGCGTGAGAGTTAACGCTTAGGGTTAAGGTTAAGAGTTAGGGTTTAGGGTTAGGGTTACGATTAGGGTTAGGGTTAGTTTTAGGGTTAGAGTTATGTGCTATGGTTTGTGTTAGAGGTTAGGTTTAGGTTTACTGGTCACGGTTAGGGTTACGTTTAGGGGTTAGCATTAGGGTTAGGGTTAGGGTTAAGGGATAGGATTAGGGTTAAGTGTTGGGCTTAGGGTTAGGGTTTATGGTTAGGGTTATCGTTAAGGATTAGGGGTAGGGTCAAGTTTAAATGCTTGGGTGCGGGTAATGGTTAGGGTCAGGGTTAAGGTTCACGGATAGGGTTAGTGTTAAGGGTTACGGGTAGGTTTGGGGTTCAGGGTTAGAGTTAGCATTTGGGCTTAAGGTTAGGATTAGGCGGTAGGTTAGATTTAGGGTTAGTTCTAGGCGTTAGGGTAAGGGCTAGCGTTAGGGTTAAGAGATAGGGTTAGGTTTAATGCTTAGGATTAGGGTTAGGGTTTGGGGTTAAAGTAAGTGTTAGGGGTTAGGTTTAAGGATCAAAGGTTAGGGTTATTTTTAGCTGTAGTGTTAGGGTTAGGGATAAGGGATCCCATTAGCATTAAGGGTCTTCCTTACTGTAGGGTTAAGGGTTAGGCTTAGAGTTAAAGGTTCAGGTTAGGGTCAGTGTTAAGATTTAGGGTGAGGGTTAACGGTTAGGGTAAAGGTTATGCGTTAGGGTTAGGGATTAGTGATTAGGGCTTTTGGTTAGTGTTAGAGTTAGCGGTTAGGAGTTAGTGTTTTATGAAGGGGTATGGTTAGAATTAGGATTGGGGTTAGAGTTAGGGTGAGGTATAGGGGTTAGGTTTAGGGGTTAGTTTTAGGGTAAAAGGATAGGATTAGGGTTACGGGTTGGGCTTAGGTTTAGGGTTAAAGTTTACTGCTAGGGTTAGGGATAGGGTTCAGGGTTAGCTTTAGGGGTTCTGGTTAGGGTTAGGTGTTAGGTTAGTGTCAGGGTTAGGTCTAGTCGTGAGGGTGAGATTTAGGGTTAGCTTTAAGAGCTAGGGTTAGGTTTAATGGTTAGGATTAGGATTAGGGTTAAGGGTTAGCGTAAGGCTTAGGGGTTTGGGTGAAGGGTTAGGGTTTTTGTTAGGTATAGCGTTGGGGTTAGAAGTAAGGGTTACTGTCAGTGTTAGGGTTGTAGGTAGGGTTCCGGTTAGGGTTAGCGGTTTAGAATTAGGGTTAGGGATTAGGTGTTCCAGTGATGACTAGGAGATAGGGTTAGAATTATGGGATAGGGGTTGTTCTCAGGGTATGGGTTATGCATTAACGTTAGGATAAGAGGTTAAAGTTAGGCGCACGGTGAGGTTTACGTGTTAAGGGGAGAAATAGGAACGGGGTTGGGTGTTATGTTCAGGGTTAGGGTTATCTGTTAAAGGTATTGTTTATGCTTAGAGCACGGGCCATGTCTGCATTGGGCAGGCGGGGGGAATTTAGGGGGCTGGGATTGTACCCGGGAACCCACTCTATCATACTCTGGGTATGGGCCCGTGGGTTTCATGCAGGACACAGTGGTAGAGCCTCCTTTCACGCATGGCATGGGAGGATTGCAGGCTTTCTAAACTCTAAGAAACAAGAAGTCTGAGAATTAGATTTAGGGTTAGGAGTATGGTTAGGGTTAAGGATGAAGTTTAGTGTTAGGGTGAGGGCTTAAGGTTAGGGATTAGGGTTAGGGTTAAAGGTTACTCTTAGGTTTAACGGTTACAGTTCGGTTTAGGGTTGAGGTTTACGGTTAGGGTTAAGATGAGGGGTTAGGGTTTGGTAGACGTTTAGGGTTAAGTGTTAGGTTTAGGGTTGAAGATTAGGATTAGGGTTAGGATTAAAGGTTAGCTTGAGAGTTAACGCTCAGGGTTTACTGTTAGGATTAGGGTTAGTTTTAGGGTTAGAATTATGTGCTATGGTTTGTGTTAGAGGTTAGGGTTAGGTTTACCGTTCACGGTTAGGGTTACGTTTAGGGTTTAGCATTAGAGTTAAGGTTAGGGTTAAGGGATAGGATTAGGGTTAAGTGTTAGCTTTAGGGTTGAAGATTAGGATTAGGGTTAGGATTAAAGGTTAGCATGAGATATAACGCTTAGGGATAAGGTTTAGAGTTAGGGTTTACTGTTAGGTTTAGGGTTAGTTTTAGGGTTAGAGTTATGTGCTATGGTTTGTGATAGAGGTTAGGGTTAGGTTTACTGTTCACGGTTAGGGTTACGTTTAAGGTTTAGCATTAGGGTTAGGGATTAGTTTTAGGGTAAGGGTTTAGAGTTAGTGTTGGGCTTTAGGCTCGGGGCTTCGGTTCAGGGTCAGGGGTTAGGGTCGGTGGTACAGCCTAGCTTTAGCAGTGAGTTAAAGGGCACAACACCTGGTTAATCTAAGGTGAGACGGGTGCGGTCGAAGTCATCACGAAAGCACAACATCATTCCCTGGGCCTTGGGAGAGGACCTACATGCAGGACTCAGTCGGAGCCTCATCTCACACATGGCATGGCTGTATTGTAGGCTTCCTTCACTCTGGGAATGGAAGTAGTGTGAGAATTAGGGTTGGGGTTGGGGTTAGGGATTTCGAGTTAGGGGTTAGGTTTCGAGTCAGGGTTAGGTGCTAGGGATTAGTGGTTAGGGTTAGAGTTAGTGTTAGGGGTTAGGTGTTAAGTCTGGGTTAGGGGGCCAGGGTAAGGTTTAGGGTTGGAGTTAGCGTTAGGGTTAGGGGTTAGGGTTAAGGGAGAGGGTTAGGTATCAGGGTGAGGGTTAGAGGGTTAACAGTTGGGGTTAAGCTTAGGGGTTAGGGATAGTGTTAGAGTTAAGGGTTAGAAGTATGGTTCAGGTTTATGTTTAGCATTAGGGGTTGGGGTTAGTGTTAACTGTAGGTCAGTGTTGGGGTTAGATCTCTAGGCATTAGGGTAAAGGTTAGGGTTAGGGTTAAGTGTTAGGGTTATGTTTAATGGTTAGGATTGGGAATAGGGTTAAGGGTTAGGGTTAAGGTTAGGGGTTATGACTAAGGATCAACCGCTAGGGTGACTTTTAGGCGTAGGTTTAGGGTAAGAGGTTAGGGTTAGTGTTAGTGTTGTTGGTCGGGTTAAGGTTAGGGTTGGCATTTCAGAATTAGGGATTAGGTGTTACGGTTATGGCTAGGAGTTAGGGTTATAATGACGGTATAGGGCTTGTTCTCAGGGTGTCATGCATTAACGTTAAGATATCGGGTTAAAGTTAGGGTTACGGTGAGGTTTACCTGTTAAGGTGAGCAGTAGGGTCAGGGTTATGTGTTATGTTCTGGGTTAGGCTTATGGTTGAATGGGGGGTTTATGCTTAGGGCACGGGCCCTGTATGCCCTAGGAGGCAAAGTTAGGTGTCTGTGATGGTCGCTGGGAACCCACTCTATCGTACGCAGTGTATGGGCCTCTGGGTTTTAGGCAGCACACTGGCAGAGCGTCCTTTCACGCATGGCATGGGAGGATTGCAGGCTTTCTAAACTCTAAGAAAGCAAGAAGTCTGAGAATTAGATTTAGGGTTAGGATTATGGTTAGGGTTAAGGATGAAGTTTAGTGTTAGGGTGAGGGCTTAGGGTTAGGGATTAGGGTTAGGGTTAAAGGTTACTCTTAGATTTAACAGTTACACTTTGGTTTAGGGTTGAGGTTTACGGTTAGGGTAAAGATGAGGGGTTAGGGTTTGGTACAGGGTTAGGGTTAAGTGTTAGGTTTAGGGTTGAAGATTAGGATTAGGGTTAGGATTAAAGGTTAGCATGAGAGTTAACGCTTAGGGTTAAGGTTAAGAGTTAGCGTTAGCGTTAGGGTTAGGGTTAGTTTTAGGGTTAGAGTTATGTGCCATGGTTTGTGTTAGAGGTTAGGATTAGGTTTACTGTTCATGGTTAGGGTTACGTTTAGGGGTAGCATTAGGGTTAGAGTTAGGGTTAGGGTTAAGGGATAGCATTAGGGTTAAGTGTTGAGCTTAGGGTTAGGGTTTAGTGTTAGGGTTATCCTTAAGGATTAGGGTTAGGGTCAGGGTTAAATGTTTGGGTGCGGGTAATGGTTAGGGTCTGGGTTAAGGTTTATAGATAGGGTTAGTGTTAAGGGTTACGGGTAGGTTTAGGGTTCAGGGTTTAGAGTTAGCATTAGGGCTTAAGGTTAGGATTAGGGGGTAGGTTAGATTTAGGGTTAGATCTAGGCGTTAGAGTAAGGGTTAAGAGATAGGGTTAGGTTTAATGCTTAGGATTAGGGTTAGGGTTTGGGGTTAAGTGTGAGGGGTTAGTTTTAAGGATCAAAGGTTAGGGTTATTTTTAGCTGTAGTGTTAGGTTTAGGGATAAGGGATAAGATTGGCGTAAGGGTTTTTCTTACTGTTAGGGTTAAGGGTCAGGCTTAGATTAAAGGTTAAGGTTAGGGTCAGTGTTAAGGGTTAGGGTGAGGGTTAACGGTTAGGGTAAAGGTTAAGCGTTAGGGTTAGGGATTAGCGATTAGGGTTTTTGGTAAGTGTTAGGGTTAGGAGTTCGTGTTTTATGAAGGGGTATGGTTAGAATTAGGATTGGGGTTAGTGTTAGGGTTAGGTTTTGGGGTTAGGGTTAGGGTAAAAGGATAGGATTAGGGTTAAGGGTTGGGATCAGGTTTAGGGGTAAAGTTTAGTGTTCTGGTTAATGTTTAGTGTTATGGTCCAGTTTAAGTGTTAGGGTGAGGGTTAACGGTTAGGATTAGGCTTAGAGGTTGGGGATATAGTGAGGGTTCAGTGTTAGGGTTAGGTTTAGGGTTCAGGGTTAGGGTTAGCTTTAGGTGTTATGATTAGGGTTAGGTGTTAGGTTAGTGTCAGGGTTAGGTCTAGTCGTGAGGGTAAGGTTTAGGGTTTGCTTTAAGCGCTAGGGTTAGGTTTAATGTTTAGGATTAGGATTAGGGTTAAGGGTTAGGGTAAGGCTTAGGGGTTAGGGTGAAGGGTTAGGGTTTTTGTTAGGCATAGAGTTGGGGTTAGAAGTAAGGGTTACAGTCAGTGTTAGGGTTGTAGGTAGGGTTACGGTTAGGGTTAGCAGTTTAGAATTAGGGTTAGGGATTAGGTGTTACAGTTATGACTAGGAGATAGGGTTAGAATTATGGGATAGGGGTTGTTCTCAGGGAATGGGTTATGCATTAACGTTAGGATAAGAGGTTAAAGTTAGGCTCACGGTGAGGTTTACGTGTTAAGGGGAGAAAGAGGAACAGGGTTGGGTGTTATGTTCAGGGTTAGGGTTATCTGTTAAAGGTATTGTTTATGCTTAGCGCACGGGCCCTGTCTGCATTAGGCGGGCGGGGGGAGTTTAGGGGGCTGGGATTGTACCCGGGAACCCACTCTATCATACTCTGGGTATGGGCCCGTGGGTTTCATGCAGGACACAGTGGTAGAGCCTCCTTTCACGCATGGCATGTGAGGATTGCAGGCTTTCTAAACTCTAAGAAAGGAAGAAGTCTTATAATTTGATTTTAGGGTTAGGTTTATGGATAGGGTTAAGGATAAATTTTAGTGTTAGTGTGAGGGCTTAGGGTTAGGGATTAGGGTTAGGGTTAAAGGTTACTCTTAGATTTAACGGTTACACTTTGGTTTAGGGTTGAGGTTTACGGTTAGGGTTAAGATGAGGGGTTAGAGTGTGGTACAGGGTTAGGGTTAAGTGTTAGGTTTAGGGTTGAAGATTAGGATTAGGGTTAGGATTAAAGGTTAGCATGAGAGTGAACGCTTAGTGTTAAGGTTAAGAGTTAGGGTTTAGGGCCGGGCGCGGTGGCTCACGCCTGTAATCCTACCACTCTGGGAGGCCGAGGTGGGTGGATCGTTTGAGCTCAGGAGTTCAAGACCAGCCTGAGCAAGAGCGAGACCCCATCTGTACTAAAAATAGAAAGAAATTATATGGACAGCTAAAAATATATATAGAAAAAAATTAGCCGGGCATGGTGGCGCATGCCTGTAGTCCCAGCTGCTCGGGAGGCTGAGACAGGAGGATTCCTTGAGCTCAGGAGTCTGAGGTTGCTGTGAGCTAGGCTGATGCCACGGCACTCACTCTATCTTGGGCAACAGAGTGAGACTCTCTCAAAAAAAAAAAAAAAAAAAGATTTAGGGTTTAGGGTTATGGTTAGGGTTAGGGTTAGTTTTAGGTTTAGAGTTATGTGCTATGGTTTATGTTAGAGGTTAGGGTTAGGTTTACTATTCACGGTTAGGGTTGGGTTTAGGGGTTAGCATTAGGGTTAGGGATTAGGTTTAGGGTAATGGTCTAGAGTTAATGTTGGGCTTTAGGCTCGGGGCTTAGATTCAGGGTCAGGGGTTAGCGTTGGTGGTAGGGCTTAGCTTTATTGGTCAGTTTAAGGGCACAGGACCTGGTTAATCTACGGTGAGAGGGGTGCAGTCGGAGTCACCGCGAAAGCACAACATCATTCCCTGGGCCTTGGGAGAGGACCTCCATGCAGGACTCAGGCGGAGCCTCATCTCACACATGGCATGGCTGTATTGTAGGCTTGCTTCACTCTGGGAATGGAAGTAGTGTGAGAATTAGGGTTGGGGTTGGGGTTAGGGTTTTTCGTGTTAGGGGTTAGGTTTTGAGTCAGGGTTAGGTGCTAGGGATTAGTGGTTAGGGTTAGAGTTAGTGTTAGGGGTAAGGTGTTAAGTCTGGGTTAGGGGGCCAGGGTAAGGTTTAGGGTTGGAGTTAGCGTTAGGGTTAGGGGTTAGGGTTAAGGGATAGGGTTAGGATTCAGGGTGTGGGGTAGAGGGTTAGCAGTTGGGGTTAGGCCTAGGGGTTAGGGATATTGTTAGGTTTAAGGGTTAGGAGCTTGGTTCAGGTTTAAGGTTAGCATTAGGGGTTGGGGTTAGTGTTAACTGTAGGTCAGTGTTGGGGTTAGATCTCTAGGCATTAGGGTAAAGGTTAGGGTTAGGGTTAAATGTTAGGGTTATGTTTAATGGTTAGGATTGGGAATAGGGTTAAGGGTTAGGGTTAAGGTTAGCGGTTATGACTAAGGATCAACGGTCAGGGTTACTTTTAGGCGTAGGATTAGGGTAAGGGGTTAGGGTTAGTGTTAGTGTTGTTGGTCGGGTTAAGGTTAGGGTTGGCGTTTCAGAATTAGGGATTATGGGTTACGGTTATAGATAGGAGGTAGGGTTATAATGACGGTATAGGGCTTGTTCTCAGGGTGTCATGCATTAACGTTAAGATATCGGGTTAAAGTTAGGGTTATGGTGAGGTTTACCTGTTAAGGTGAGCAGTAGGATCAGGGTTAGTTGTTATGTTGTGGGTTAGGCTTATGGGTGAGGGGTAGGGTTTATGCTTAGGGCACGGGCCCTGTATGCTCTAGGAGGCAAAGTTAGGTGTCTGGGATGGTCGCTGGGAACCCACTCTACCGCACGCAGTGTATGGGCCTCTGGGTTTCATGCAGGACACTGTGGCAGAGCCTCCTTTCACGCATGGCGTGGGAGGATTGCAGGCTTTCTAAACTCTAAGAAAGCAAGAAGTCTGAGAATTAGATTTAGGGTTAGGGTTATGGTTAGGGTTAAGGATGAAGTTTAGTGTTAGGGTGAGGGCTTAGGCTTAGGGATTACGGTTAGGGTTAAAGGTTACTCTTAGGTTTAACGGTTACACTTTGGTTTAGGATTGAGGTTTAAGGTTAGGGTTAAGATGAGGGGTTAGGGTTTGGTACAGGGTTAGGGTTAAGTGTTAGGTTTAGGGTTGAAGATTAGGATTAGGGTTAGGATTAAAAGTTAGCGTGAGAGTTAACGCTTAGGGTTAAGGTTAAGAGTTAGGGTTTAGGGTTAGGGTTAGGGTTAGGGTTAGTTTTAGGGTTAGAGTTATGTGCTATAGTTTGTGTTAGAGGTTAGGGTTAGGGTTAGGGTTAGGGTTTAGTGTTAGGGTTATCATTAAGGATTAGGGTTAGGGTCAGGGTTAAATGCTTGGGTGCGGGTAATGGTTAGGGTCAGGGTTAAGGTTTACGGATAGGGTTCGTGTTAAGGGTTACAGGGTAGGTTTAGGGTTCAGGGTTAGCGTTAGCATTAAGGATTAAGGTTAGGATTAGTCGGGAGGTTATATTTAGGGTTAGATCTAGGCGTTAGGGTAAGGGCTAGGGTTAGGGTTAAGAGATAGGGTTAGGTTTAATGCTTAGGATTAGGGTTAGGGTTTCGGGTTAAAGTAAGTGTTAGGGGTTAGGTTTAAGGATCAAAGGTTAGGGTTATTTTTAGCTGTAGTGTTAGGGTTAGGGATAAGGGATCCCATTAGCATTAAGGGTCTTCCTTACTGTAGGGTTAAGGGTTAGGCTTAGAGTTAAAGGTTAAGGTTAGGGTCAGTGTTTAGAATTAGGGTGAGGGTTAACGGTTAGGGTAAAGGTTAAGCGTTAGGGTTAGGGATTAGCGATTAGGATTTTTGGTTAGTGTTAGGGTTAGCTGTTAGGAGTTGGTGTTTTATGAAGGGGTATGGTTACAATTAGGATGGGGGTTAGAGTTAGGGTGAGGTATAGGGGTTAGGTTTAGGGGTTAGTTTTAGGGTAAAAGGATAGGATTAGGGTTATGGGTTGGGCTTAGGTTTAGGGTTAAAGATTACTGCTAGGGTTAGGGATAGAGTTCAGGGTTAGCTTTAGGGGTTCTGGTTAGGGTTAGGTGTTAGTTTAGTGCCAGGGTTAGGTCTAGTCGTGAGGGCAAGGTTTAGGGTTAGCTTTAAGAGCTAGGGATAGGTTTAATGGTTAGGATTAGGATTAGGGTTAAGGGTTAGCGTAAGGCTTAGGGGTTTGGGTGAAGGGTTAGGGTTTTTGTTAGGCATAGCGTTGGGGTTAGAAGTAAGGGTTACTGTCAGTGTTAGGGTTGTAGGTAGGGTTACGGTTAGGGTTAGCGGTTTAGAATTAGGGTTAGGGATTAGGTGTCACAGTGATGACTAGGAGATAGGGTTAGAATTATGGGATAGGGGTTGTTCTCAGGAAATGGGTTATGCATTAACGTTAGGATAAGAGGTTAAAGTTAGGCGCACGGTGAGGTTTACGTGTTAAGGGGAGAAATAGGAACAGGGTTGGGTGTTATGTTCAGGGTTAGGGTTATCTGTTAAAGGTATTGTTTATGCTTAGCGCACGGGCCCTGTCTGCATTAGGCGGGCGGGGGGAGTTTAGGGGGCTGGGATTGTACCTGGGAACGCACTCTATCATACTCTGGGTATGGGCCCGTGGGTTTCAACACATCCACACCGACCCCACAGGAAAAAAAAAAACACCGTAGCCTCCAGCTACTAATTATAATGCTAACTTGCAAAATTTTCCTGCATTTTTAAACAATGGAAAAATGAGGGTGAGATGATACTTAGAAGAATGGCTTCTTGTCAGTCTCCACTAACAAAAATAGGCAAAACCAAGTCAGCTACTCCTCAGCATCGTTATGTTCGTGGCAGCCACCTTGGGTTTCAGGAGGCACAAACAAACGTTATCACAATTATGGTGAAACGCTGAACACCTGCAAATAATTTTCAACGTAGTGGTTAATTGAAAAGCTCTGCGGCATACTTCTTGGAACAAGCCAGTTACCTGTTCCCACGCAAAGAGGAGTATATAGAACCATGGTGGATTTCCAGCTGATGAAGTAAAGGATTATTAAAGGAACTGGATGACCATGGGGATCATCGTTAAATCTCTGAAAGAGAATCCGCCCTTTTCACCTGCCAAAAACATGCCCACTTCTCCTCTCTGGGGATAATAAAAACTAACCAGCGAACTGACAGAGGGCCTGACCCCCCCATCCACATCGACCACACACACAAAAAAATCCGTACCATCCAGCTACTAATTATAATGCTAACTTCCAAAATTTCCCTGCATTTTAAAACAATGGAAAAATGGTGGTGGGATGATACTTAGAAGAATGGCTTCTTGACAGTCACCACTAACAAAAATAGGCAACACCAAGTCAGCTACTCCTCAGCATAGTTATGTCCGTCCAAGTCTTCTTCGGTTTCAGGAGGCACAAACAAAATTTATCACAATTATGATGAAACGCTGAACACCTGCAAATAATTTTCAACGTAGTGGTTAATTGAAAAGCTCTGCTGCATACTTCTTGGAACAAGCCAGTTACCTGTTCCCACGCAAAGAGGAGTATATAGAACCATGGTGGATTTCCAGCTGATGAAGTAAAGGATTATTAAAGGAACGGGATGACCATGGGGATCATCGATAATTCTCTGAAACAGAATCCGCCCTTTTCACCTGCCAAACACATGCCCACTTCTCCTCTCTGGGGATAATAAAAACAAACCAGCGAACTGACAAGGGCCTGACCCCCCCATCCACATCGACCACACAAAAAAAAAAACCGTACCCTCCAGCTACTAATTATAATACTAACTTGCAAAATTTCCCCGCATTTTAAAACAATCTAAAAATGGTGGTGGGATGATACTTAGAAGAATGGCTTCTTGTCAGTCTCCACTAACAAAAATAGGCAACACCAAGTCAGCTACTCCTCAGCATAGTTATGTCCGTCGCAGCCTTCTTGGGTTTCAGGAGGCACAAACAAACGTTATCACAATTATGGTGAAACGCTGAACACCTGGAAATAATTTTCAACGTAGTGGTCAATTGAAAAGCTCTGCGGCATACTTCTTGGAACAAGCCAGTTACCTGTTCCCACGCAAAGAGGAGTATATAGAACCATGGTGGATTTCCAGCTGATGAAGTAAAGGATTATTAAAGGAACGGGATGACCATGGGGATCATCGTTAATTCTCTGAAACAGAATTCGCCCTTTTCACCTGCCAAACACATGCCCACTTCTCCTCTCTGGGGATAATAAAAACTAACCAGCGAACTGACAGAGGGCCTGACCCCCCCATCCACATCGACCACACACAAAAATAAACCGTACCCTCCAGCTACTAATTATACTGCTAACTTCCAAAATTTCCCTGCATTTTAAAACAATGGAAAAATGGTGGTGGGATGATACTTAGAAGAATGGCTTCTTGTCTGTCTCCACTAACAAAAATAGGCAACACCAAGTCAGCTACTCCTCAGCATAGTTATGTACGTCGCAGCCTTCTTGGGTTTCAGGAGGCACATGCAAACGTTATCAAAATTATGGTGAAACGCTGAAAACCTGCAAATAATTTTCAACGTAGTGGTTAATTGAAAAGCTCTGCGGCATACTTCTTGGAACAAGCCAGGTACCTATGCCCACGCATGGAGGAGTATATAGAAACATGGTGGAATCAAAGCTGATGAAGCAAAGGATTCTTAAAGAAATGAGATGACCATGCGGATCCTGTTTAATTCTCTGAAACAGAATCCGCACTTTTCACCTGCCAAACACATGCCCAGTACTCTTCTCTGGGGATAATAAAAACAAACCAGCGATCTGACAGAGGGCCTGAACACCCATCCTGACCGACCGCACAAAAAAAAAAAAGTACCCTCCAGCTACTAATTATAATGCCAATTTGCAAAATTTCCCTGCATTTTTAAACAATGGAGAAATGATGGTGGGATGATACTTAGAAGAATGGCTTCTTGTCAGTCTCCACTGACAAAAATAGGCAACACCAAGTCAGCTACGCCTCAGCATAGTTATGCCGTAGCAGCCATATTTGGTTTCAGTAGGCACATACACACGTTATCACAATTATGGTGAAACGCTGAAAACCTGCAAAGGATTTTCAACATACTGGTTAATTCAAAAGCTCTGAGGCATACTTCTTGGAACAAGCCAGTTTCCTGTGCCCACGCATAGAGAAGTATATAGAACCATGGTGGATTCCCAGCTCATGAAGCAAAGGATTCTTAAAGGAACGGGATTACCATGTGGATCCTGTTTAATTCTCTGAAACAGATCCGCAGTTTTCACCTGCCATACTAATACCCACTTCTCCTCTCTGGGGATAATAAAAACAAACCAGCGAACTGACAGACGGCCTGACCAACACATCCACACCGACCCCACAGAAAAAAAAATAAAAAACACCGTAGCCTCCAGCTACTAATTATAATGCTAACTTGCAAAATTTTCCTGCATTTTTAAACAATGGAAAAATGAGGGTGAGATGATACTTAGAAGAATGGCTTCTTGTCAGTCTCCACTAACAAAAATAGGCAAAACCAAGTCAGCTACTCCTCAGCATCGTTATGTTCGTGGCAGCCACCTTGAGTTTCAGGAGGCACAAACAAACGTTATCACAATTATGGTGAAACGCTGAACACCTGCAAATAATTTTCAACGTAGTGGTTAATTGAAAAGCTCTGCGGCATACTTCTTGGAACAAGCCAGTTACCTGTTCCCACGAAAAGAGGTGTATATACAACCATGGTGGATTTCCAGATGATGAAGTAAAGGATTATTAAAGGAACTGGATGACCATGGGGATCATCGATAATTCTCTGAAACAGAATCCGCCCTTTTCACCTGCCAAAAACATGCCCACTTCTCCTCTCTGGGGATAATAAAAACTAACCAGCGAACTGACAGAGTGCCTGACCCCACCATCCACTTCGACCACACACACAAAAAAATCCGTACCATCCAGCTACTAATTATAATGCTAACTTGCAAAATTTCCCTGCATTTTAAAACAATGCAAAAATGGTGGTGGGATGATACTTAGAAGAATGGCTTCTTGACAGTCTCCACTAAAAAAATAGGCAACACCAAGTCAGCTACTCCTCAGCATAGTTATGTCCGTCGCAGCCACCTTGGGTTTCAGGAGGCACAAACATACGTTATCACAATTATGGTGAAACGCTGAACACCTGCAAATAATTTTCAACGTAGTGGTTAATTGAAAAGCTCTGCGGCATACTTCTTGGAACAAGCCAGTTACCTGTTCCCACGCAAACAGGAGTATATAGAACCATGGTGGATTTCCAGCTGATGAAGTAAAGGATTATTAAAGGAACGGGATGACCATGGGGATCATCGATAATTCTCTGAAACAGAATCCGCCCTTTTCAACTGCCAAACACATGACCACTTATCCTCTCTGGCGATAATAAAAACTAACCAGCGAACTGACAGAGGGCCTGACCCCCCATGCACATCGACCACACACACAAAAAAAAAAACCGTACACTCCAGCTACTAATTATAATGGTAACTTGCAAAATTTCCCTGCGTTTTAAAACAATGGAAAAATGGTGGTGGGATGATACTTAGAAGAATGGCTTCTTGTCAGTCTCCACTAACAAAAATAGGCAACACCAAGTCAGCTACTCCTCAGCATAGTTATGTCCGTCGCAGCCTTCTTGGGTTTCAGGAGGCACAAACAAACGTTATCACAATTATGGTGAAACGCTGAACACCTGCAAATAATTTTCAACGTACTGGTTAATTGAAAAGCTCTGCGGCATACTTCTTGGAACAAGCCAGTTACCTGTTCCCACGCAAAGAGGAGTATGTAGAAACATGGTGGATTTCCAGCTGATGAAGTAAAGGATTACTAAAGGAACGGGATGACCAGGGGATCATCGTTAATTCTCTGAAACAGAATCCGCCCTTTTCACCTGCCAAACACATGCCCACTTCTCCTCTCTGGGGATAATAAAAACTAACGAGGGAACTGACAGAGGGCCTGACGCCCCCATCCACATCGACCACACACAAAAAAAAACCGTACCCTCCAGCTACTAATTATAATGCTATCTTGCAAAATTTCCCTGCATTTTAAAACAATGGAAAAATGGTGGTGCGATGATACTTAGAAGAATGGCTTCTTGTCTGTCTCCACTAACAAAAATAGGCAACACCAAGTCAGCTACTCCTCAGCATAGTTATGTACGTCGCAGCCTTCTTGGGTTTCAGGAGGCACATGCAAACGTTATCAAAATTATGGTGAAACGCTGAAATCCTGCAAATAATTTTCAACGTAGTGGTTAATTGAAAAGCTCTGCGGCATACTTCTTGGAACAAGCCAGGTACCTGTGCCCACGCATAGAGGAGTATATAGAAACATGGTGGAATCCCAGCTGATGAAGCAAAGGATTCTTAAAGAATGAGATGACCATGCGGATCCTGTTTAATTCTCTGAAGCAGAATCCGCACTTTTCACGTGCCAAATATATGCCCACTTCTCCTCTCTGGGGATAATAAAAACTAACCAGCGAACTGACAGAGGGCCTGACCAACACATCCACACCGACCCCACAGGAAAAAAAAAAAAAAAACACCGTAGCCTCCAGCTACTAATTATAATGCTAACTTGCAAAATTTCCCTGCATTTTAAAACAATGGAAAAATGGTGGTGGGATGATACTTAGAAGAATGGCTTCTTGTCAGTCTCCACTAACAAAAATAGGCAACACCAAGTCAGCTACTCCTCAGCATAGTTATGCCCGTCGCAGCCTTCTTGGGTTTCAGGAGGCACAAACAAACGTTATCACAATTATGGTGAAACGCTGAACACCTGCAAATAATTTTCAACGTAGTGGTTAATTGAAAAGCTCTGCGGCATACTTCTTGGAACAAGCCAGTTACCTGTTCCCACGCAAAGAGGAGTATATAGAACCATGGTGGATTTCCAGCTGATGAAGTAAAGGATTATTAAAGGAACGGGATGACCATGGGGATCATCGTTAATTCCCTGAAACAGAATCCGCCCTTTTCTCCTGCCAAACACATGCCCACTTCTCCTCTCTGGTTATAATAAAAACTATCCAGCGAACTGACAGAGGGCCTGACCCCCCCATCCACATCGACCACACAAAAAAATAAACCGTACCCTCCAGCTACTAATTATAATGCTAACTTGCAAAATTTCCCTGCATTTTAAAACAATGGAAAAATGGTGGTGAGATGATACTTAGAAGAATGGCTTCTTGTCTGTCTCCACTAACAAAAATAGGCAACACCAAGTCAGCTACTCCTCAGCATAGTTATGTCCGTCGCAGCCTTCTTGGTTTTCAGGAGGCACATACAAACGTTATCAAAATTATGGTGAAACGCTGAAAACCTGCAAATAATTTTCAACGTACTGGTTAATTTGAAAACTCTCCAGCATACTTCTTGGTACAAGCCAGGTACCTGTGCCCACGCATAGAGGAGTATATAGAAACATGTTGGAATCCCAGCTGATGAAGCAAAGGATTCTTAAAGGAATGAGATGACCATGCGGATCCTGTTTAATTCTCTGAAACAGAATCCGCACTTTTCACCTGCCAAATATATGCCCACTTCTCCTCTCTGGGGATAATAAAAACAAACCAGTGAATTGACAGATGGCCTGACCAACCCATCCACACTGACCCCACAAAAAAAAAAAAAAGTACCCTCCAGCTACTAATTATAATGCTAACTTGCAAAATTTCCCTGCATTTTTAAACAATGGAAAAATGATGGTGGGATAATACTTAGAAGAATGGCTTCATGTCCGTCTCCACTAACAAAAATAGGCAACACGAAGTCAGCTACGCCTCAGCATACTTATGTCCTTGGCAGTCATATTGGGTTTCAGGAGACACATACAGACTTTATCACAATTATGGTGAAACGCTGAAAACCTGCAAAGGATTTTCAACATACTGGTTAATTGAAAAGCTCTGAGGCATACTTCTTGGAACAAGCCAGTTTCCTGTGCCCACGCATTGAGAAGTATATAGAACCATGGTGGATTCCCAGCTCATGAAGCAAAGGATTCTTAAAGGAACGGGATTACCATGCGGATCCTGTTTAATTCTCTGAAACAGAATCCGCACTTTTCACCTGCCAAACACATGCCCACTACTCTTCTCTGGGGATAATAAAAACAAACCAGCGATCTGACAGAGGTCCTGAATACGGGGAGTTAGCTACGCTCCCCGCAAAGAGGTTCTTTTCTCTATGTTCTTATCAGATCTCAAAGTTGACTACGCCAGTTTGCAGGGAGTTAACTACGCTCCCTGCAAAGAGGTTTTTTCTTCCGATCAGGTCTCTCAGGCAGGGGTCATCGCAAAGGATGAAAAATATAGTAGGAAACAGAAATAAAAATATAAAGTAATGGCAATAATAATACACAGAGCCAAAGATATAGTTTATAAAGTGAAAGTTTATGAAAATAGATAAAGAAGGGTATCCGGATGGAAATATTTTACCCGCATCAAATATTTCCCCGACTGAAACTCCACACAGGTATTATATAGGGTAATACAAGCTCCGGTTGCCAAGCGCAACGGGATTTTGATACTAACAGGCAGTTTGCTTTAGGGTCAAAGTCTCCTAAAATCTACTACAGATCCTTTAACTAACTCTAACTAGGGGAACAATGGGTTATAAAATCTTCTTGGGGCAAACTTCTAAGTTTTATGATAAGGCTATTACTTTAGCAACAAACAGAGACATCTTGGCTCTGGTGATTGTGTTCTTGGAGACAGAGATGATCCCAGAAGTCAACATGGGCTGTGCTTTGTGTTAATTACTTGAACCGCATGGTTCCATCTGGGCCCGGCTTGGGCATTAGCATATCTATCTGATTAGCTCTCATCTCCGGGGGTCCACCTGTCAGCGGCACCAGCAACCTTTGGTCCTAAGGGAGGCCTGCCTTGTCTTTCAAAACAGGTGAGAACCAAAAGCCCAGTTTACAGCTGTCTCCTTGAGATGCAGCTTCTACTGACCAGCAAGACGCCCTCCTGAGGCGAGGCAGCTTTTGAACTAACACATTTATCTTTTCCTTAAGGCAAAGCCTTATTTGACTTCTGAAATCAAATCTTGTCTCCAGAAATACAGGGGGCATTTCTGCAACTCAGTATTCTTAGGCTCAACATCTCCCCTTTTTTATTTTTTGAAGAAAGTTGATGGAGTTGGACAGCCATCACAGCGAGGAGTTGGTCTCTGGGTTCTTGTCTGCTTCGGAGTTTTCTCCAGACTATAAATAAACACAAGCAAAGGATTAAAATAATGCTAAAAGTTACAATAGTGGAACTCCCATAGCTCTTAAGATGATAAAGTGGATCTGCTGACTCCAAACCAGAAGAGATGTCATCAATAATGTCAGCTTCAGAGAGCAATTTAAGTTTGTGACTGAAGGTACTTAATATTTCTTGTTGTAAATTTTTAATCCCTTCAGTCAGATTTCCTTGATTAAGTAGATGTTTTTTGATGTTTTCCCAAGGAAACCGAGTTTGATTATATATATGAGGTGTAACACAAAATTGAGTGATATTCCAATCACAACGAAGTCTAAGTTGCTTTTGTAGACTTATAACCTGGTCTCCCAACAAGGTGACTGCTTGCTGTAAGTCAGCCACTTGAGTAGCTAATTTAGAGTCAATTTGATTTTGTGTAGACCATAATTGATTTGAATCATGGTGCCAGTTTTGAACAAATTCAGTGGTCTGAACGGTCTGATGTAGAGCCACACCTGCGGTGGCCGCAGAAGCAGTGACAGCAATGATTCCCAAAATAGCTGCTATTAAGAGACCAATAAATCTTTTTGTACGTTTAAGAATGTGGTTAAGTAGTTTATCCAAAAGGAACATTGCTGGTGTTTCTTGCCAGACTCTATTCATTTTAACAGGTAACCACAGTCCTGTTCTGGCTTTGAAAATATAAAGTGTTTCTTTATAAGGGTTGAACTTTATAGAATTCTTAATACAGGTATAATAAGAACAGTTGTCACAGGTCACTAGGAAAGAAGGTTCTTTATAAACAGCATGTCCTATCATAAATAAGTAAGGCAGTCTAACACAAACTTGAATATAATGAGTAGAATTTAAATTAAAAGTCCATTCTCGGCTATTGTTTGTATCCAGTGTGTGTGCTAATCCAGGCCTGCAAAGGGTGCAAAGCAGCTGATATTTTCCACAATTGATCATGAATAGGGCCATCTAAAATATGAGGAGCTGGAGAGCTCATACCATCATTGAGCCATGTAATATGACTTTTAAGGTCAGTGTCTTTTACAGACATCGAGGTGGCAGTTTTATTCCAATGAAGCTTTTTAAAATTGTGAGAGGAGGCAGGATGTCCATAGGGACTCCAGTCTAGGACAACACCATAAGATGTGGACCCAGCAAGAATGCGCCCCGTGTGAGCTCTATAATTGTCCCATTGTACCCAAGTTTTAGGATCAGAAATTATTACTTTCTTACAAAGGGGTATATCTGTGGGTGCAATTTTAGAATGCCCAATAGTGATGTGTCTGGTTGCCAGACACTCTTACCACCATGCTCACCACGCAGATCATGGCAAGAAAAAGATTTACAGACGTTTTAGGTACAAATGTCCGGTTCAATATCTTGTCTGCTTCTTTGTATGTTCTCTTCAGCTGTCCCCACGTCATGGTCTGTGCCTGACGTGTCTTCTGCTTTTTCCCCTTGAGTTTCCACTCTGGGTTTGATTCTTCTGCTTGGAATCCAGACTGTTGGTCTGTCATCTGTCAAAACACAAGCAAAAACTCTCCCCCACACCTTTGCCCATCCTTTTTTCCATTTATTTTCTACATTATCTTTCCACCAGATAGGCTGGTGAGGGAAAGAGTCTGATTGTGGACTCCCATTCCAATGCTTTTCTATTGCTGTTAATTTATCTTCCTTATGAATATTCAAAAAATTTTAGGTAAATAAGGCTTGATTTATTCTGTCTTTGGGAGACTGTCTACCTCCCCCTTTTTGTTTTAATAACATGTTTTTTAAAGTTTGATGTGTATGTTCTATAATACCTTGTCCTTGAGGATTATAAGGAATGCCAGTAATGTGCTTGATGTCTCATTTAATATAAAAAGCTGCAAAAGAATGACTAGTGTAAGCAGGGCCATTGTCAGTTTTAATGGTGGCTGGGACTCCCATTTATACAAAACAGGAGTGTAAACGTGAAAGTACATGTCTAACAGTTTCTCCAGAGGATGGAGTAGCCATAATAAGACTGGAATAAGTATCTACAGTAACACGTACAATACCTAACTTGCCAAATTTAGGAATATGAGTAACATCCATTTGCCATAATTCATTTGGCGAGAGACCTCGAGGATTAAGTCCTGCAGAAAATTTAAGCTGATTAATTAATTGACAAGTGGGACAATGAGAAACAATACGTTTGGCTTGATTATTAATTGTATAATTATATTGATTATTTTTAAATCAGTTAACATTTGCCATTTGCCAGATTTCTTTTTAATAACAAATATAGGAGAATTCCACGGACTGGTGGACTCCTCTATATGTCCTGCTTGTAATTGTTCTTCTCCTAATATTTGAAGAGCACCCAATTTTTCTTGGTTTAGTGGCCACTGCTCTGTCCATATAGGCTTTTGTGATATCCAATTTAAAGCCAGAGCATAATGGTGCTTTTCAGCAGCAGTGGCCGCTATCCAAAATTTGGATAGCATAAACCATGCCGAGAAGTATGTGCCTTTGGTGCCTCGAAAGTCTTAGCCCCTTGGCTCCTTTTACCCAAACCAAAACAAGGGTTATAATTCATATTTAACATAATCTGTTTAGCAGGAGCAGATGTATTAGGTATATTGATGTATGCTCCCCATTGCTGTAACAAATCTCTTCCCCACAAATTAATAGTGATGTTAGCCACGTAAGGTTTTAAAGTGGCTGTCTGTCCATCAGGACCTGAACAATTTAAAATTTGTCGACTTTGAAATATGTCAGTCATCGTTCCTATTCCGGTAAGAACAGTAGGAACTTCTTGTAAAGGCCAAGCCTTTGGCCAAAAACTTTTAGAAATAATTGTAACATCAGCCCCAGTATCTACAAGTCCAACAAAAGATTTGCCATTTAACTTAATCTCTAATTGAGGTCTCTGGTCATTAATTAAAGCTTGCCAATACACTTTAGTTCCAGTGCACCCAAAACCTCCTTGCCTTAGAACTTCTGTATATAAGGTAACAATAGAAGTTGTGCAATACGGTCTCTAGCCTGAATAAGATAATCAAAATTGGAACTCATCATTAACTGAAATTTTTCCTGAGTAATCTGAATCAACTATACCCAAATGTACTGAAATCCCTTTTAAGGTAAGAGAGCTCCGGTCAGTGATAAAAGCTCCGGAAAGTTGTTTATAATTTTTTTTTTCCCCAAAATGTCCTTTACGGACGTAATCGAGACATTTTACGACAGTTTTTTGCTTTCTGGGAATGCCTTTCCCACTGCTAGCCTCAGCCAACATTTGTATTTTAAAAGCCTCTGATTTAACTTTTCGGCGAAACCCTTTTTTTTTTTTTTTTTGAGCGGCGGATGTAAAAGCCGCTAACATTTTGAATTAGTATTATTAAAAGCCAATATATGTAATATTAAATTTTTTAAGTCAGGCGGACTAACCGTTTTTTGCACATTTTGTAATCTAGTGATAAAATCTACATAAGTTTCATTAACATTTTCTTTAACATCTTACACAAGAAAACACAGACTGTTTAGGAGAAGCTATCTTCTCTTATGTTCTAATACAGCACTGTTGAATTTGAGCAATAACCTGATCATCTTTTCTAAGATCTTAGTTTGTTCTTTAAAAGTTTTTTTTTTTTTTAACAGCCTCTCTCAACGGTGGATCATGCTTCCGGGAATCATTTGCATTAGAGAGTAGCGGTTCCCAAGCTTAAAGCGGCTGACTTGAGCCGCGCAGAGAGCTCTTAAAGTGAAAGTTCTCCTTTAGAATTCTTTCTTTTTCTCTTTTCTATATTTTCTATAGACCCGAGAAGAGGGTCGGTACCTACTTTAATTGGCTTTGTCTTATCCTGGCCCAATGCAGACGGAAGGTCCCAATTGACCTTCTCTTTTCTGCTAAAAACAGGCTCCAGATCTTTTGCTAAGCTTATTTTAGGACGGATATCCTCCGTCTCGCTAAAAGAGAATTCTGAGTTAGAATGAAACAGCTGTAGAGCTTGAGAAATTAAAGAGCAGAGCTTTTAAATACATAGAGAAATTTAATTAATTAATTTATTTATTTATTTATTTTCGGAGCGCTTTTCATAATGTTTTCAGCGCCAACTACTTTTGCTGCAGCTTGAACTCACCCGGAGGTGGGAACCATTCACAGTGCTTGGAAATTAAATTAACAATTTCTCGAGATTTTTCTTTTTGGCAATTACTCTAGTACTCTTTAATAAGCTCTCAACAATTCCACATACTCAGAAAAGATAGTCTTCCTCATTATTTTAATCCGGACAGAATAATAATTTACTTTGCCCTGGAGATGTTCACTTACCTCTCACTAGGTAAGACGCGCGCGCGACTTTCAATCCACTCCAGGTCCCTTGCGATGCAATTCGGGAACTCTTCGCTCGAGCAAAGCCTTTTGCCTTCAAGACCCTATCGGAGTGTCCTGCCGACTACTCCAGTTTGCGGGGAGTTAGCTACGCTCCCCGCAAAGAGGTCCTTTTTTTTTTGTTTGTTTATAAAGTGAAAGTTTATGAAAATAGATAAAGGAGGGTATCCGGATGGAAATATTTTACCCGCATCAAATATTTCCCCGACTGAAACTCCACACAGGTATTATATAGGGTACATACAGGCTCCGGTTGCCAAGGGCAACGGGATTTTGATACTAACAGGCAGTTTGCTTTAGGGTCAAAGTCTCCTAAAAGTCTACTACAGATCCTTTAACTAACTCTAACTAGGGGAACAATGGGTTATAAAATCTTCTTGGGGCAAACTTCTAAGTTTTATGATAAGGCTATTACTTTAGCAACAAACAGAGACATCTTGGCTCTGGTGATTGTGTTCTTGGAGACAGAGATGATCCCAGAAGTCAACATGGGCTGTGCTTTGTGTTAATTACTTGAACCGCATGGTTCCATCTGGGCCCGGCTTGGGCATTAGCATATCTATCTGATTAGCTCTCATCTCCGGGGGTCCACCTATCAGCAGCACCAGCAACCTTTGGTCCTAAGGGAGGCCTGCCTTGTCTTTCAAAACAGGTGAGAACCAAAAGCCCAGTTTACAGCTGTCTCCTTGAGATGCAGCTTCTACTGACCAGCAAGACGCCCTCCTGAGACGAGGCAGCTTTTGAACTAACACATTTATCTTTTCCTTAAGGCAAAGCCTTATTTGACTTCTGAAATCAAATCTTGTCTCCAGAAATACAGGGGGCATTTCTACAACTCAGTATTCGTAGGCTCAACACCTGAACACCCATCCTGACCGACCCCACAAAAAAAAAAGTACCCTCCAGCTACTAATTATAATGCCAATTTGCAAAATTTCCCTGCATTTTTAAACAATGGAGAAATGATGGTGGGATGATACTTAGAAGAATGGCTTCTTGTCAGTCTCCACTGAAAAAAATAGGCAACACCAAGTCAGCTACGGCTCAGCATAGTTATGTCCATAGCAGCCATATTTGGTTTCAGTAGGCACATACACACGTTATCACAATTATGGTGAAACGCTGAAAACCTGCAAAGGATTTTCAACATACTGGTTAATTGAAAAGCTCTGAGGCATACTTCTTGGAACAAGCCAGTTTCCTGTGCCCACGCATAGAGAAGTATATAGAACCATGGTGGATTCCCAGCTCATGAAGCAAAGAATTCTTAAAGGAACGGGATTACCATGCGGATCCTGTTTAATTCTCTGAAACAGAATCCGCACTTTTCACCTGCCATACTAATACCCACTTCTCCTCTCTGGGGATAATAAAAACAAACCAGCGAACTGACAGAGGGCCTGACCAACACATCCACACCGACCCCACAGGAAAAAAAAAAAAAAAAACACCGTAGCCTCCAGCTACTAATTATAATGCTAACTTCCAAAATTTCCCTGCATTTTTAAACAATAGAAAAATGATGGTGAGATTATACTTAGAAGAATGGATTCTTGTCAGTCTCCACTAATAAAAATAGGCAAAACCAAGTCAGCTACGCCTCAGCATCGTTATGTTCGTGGGAGCCATCTTGGGTTTCAGGAGGCACAAACAAACGTTATCACAATTATGGTGAAACGCTGAACACCTGCAAATAATTTTCAACGTACCGGTTAATTGAAAAGCTCTGCGGCATACTTCTTGGAACAAGCCAGGTACCTGTGCCCACGCATGGAAGAGTATATAGAAACATGGTGGAATCCCAGCTGATGAAGCAAAGGATTCTTAAAGGAATGAGATGACCATGCGGATCCTGTTTAATTCTCTGAAACAGAATCCGCACTTTTCACCTGAAAACACATGCCCACTTCTACTCTGTGGGGATAATAGAAAGAAACCAGTGAATTGACAGATGGCCTGACCAACCCATCCACACTGACCCCACAAAAAAAAAAAGTACCCTCCAGCTACTAATTATAATGCTAACTTGCAAAATTTCCCTGCATTTTAAAACAATGGAAAAATGATGGTGGGATGATACTTAGAAGAATGGCTTCTTGTCAGTCTCCACTAACAAATATAGGCAACACGAAGTCAGCGACGCCTCAGCATACTTATGTCCTTGGCAGCCATATTGGGTTTCAGGAGACACATACACACGTTATCACAATTATGGTGAAACGCTGAAAACCTGCAAAGGATTTTCAACATACTGGTTAATTGAAAAGCTCTGAGGCATACTTCTTGGAACAAGCCAGTATCCTGTGCCCACGCATAGAGAAGTATATAGAACCATGGTGGATTCCCAGCTCATGAAGCAAAGGATTCTTAAAGGAACGGGATTACCATGCGGATCCTGTTTAATTCTCTGAAACAGATCCGCATTTTTCACCTGCCATACTAATACCCACTTCTCCTCTCTGGGGATAATAAAAACAAACCAGCGAACTGACAGAGGGCCTGACCAACACATCCACACCGACCCCACAGGAAAAAAAAAGAAAACACCGTAGCCTCCAGCTACTAATTATAATGCTAACTTGCAAAATTATCCTGCATTTTTAAACAAAGGAAAAATGATGGTGAGATGATACTTAGAAGAATGGATTCTTGTCAGTCTCCACTAACAAAAATAGGCTAAACCAAGTCAGCTACGCCTCAGCATAGTTATGTTCGTGGCAGCCATCTTGGGTTTCAGGAGGCACAAACAAACGTTATCACAATTATGGTGAAACGCTGAACACCTGCAAATAATTTTCAACGTAGTGGTTAATTGAAAAGCTCTGCGGCATACTTCTTGGAACAAGCCAGTTACCTGTTCCCACGCAAAGAGGAGTATATAGAACTATGGTGGAATTCCAGCTGATGAAGTAAAGGATTATTAAAGGAACGGGATGACCATGGGGATCATCGTTAATTCTCTGAAACAGAATCCGCCCTTTTCACCTGCCAAACACATGCCCACTTCTCCTCTCTGGGGATAATAAAAACTAACCAGCGAACTGACAGAGGGCCTGACCCCCCCATCCACATCGACCACACACACAAAAAAACCGTACCCTCCAGCTACTAATTATAATGCTAACTTGCAAAATTTCCCTGCATTTTAAAACAATGCAAAAATGGTGGTGTGATGATACTTAGAAGAATGGCTTCTTGTCAGTCTCCACTAACAAAAATAGGCAACACCAAGTCAGCTACTCCTCAGCATAGTTATGTCCGTCGCAGCCTTCTTGGGTTTCAGGAGGCACATACAAATATTATCAAAATTATGGTGAAACACTGAAATCCTGCAAATAATTTTCAACGTAGTGGTTAATTGAAAAGCTCTGCGGCATACTTCTTGGAACAAGCCAGGTACCTGTGCCCACGCATAGAGGAGTATATAGAAACATGGTGGAATCCCAGCTGATGAAGAAAAGCATTCTTAAAGGAATGAGATGACCATGCGGATCCTGTTTAATTCTCTGAAACAGAATCCGCACTTTACACCTGCCAAACACATGCCCACTTCTCCTCTCTGGGGATGATAAAAACAAACCAGTGAATTAACAGATGGCCTGACCAACCCATCCACACTGACCCCACAAAAAAAAAAAAAAGTACCCTCCAGCTACTAATTTTAATGCTAACTTGCAAAATTTCTCTGCATTTTTAAACAATGGAAAAATGATGGTGGGATGATACTTAGAAGAATGGCTTCTTGTCAGTCTCCACTAACAAAAATAGGCAACACGAAGTCAGCTACGCCTCAGCATACTTATGCCCTTGGCAGCCATATTGGGTTTCAGGAGACACATACACACGTTATCACAATTATGGTGAAACGCTGAACACCTGCAAAGGATTTTCAACATACTGGTTAATTGAAAAGCTCTGAGGCATACTTCTTGGAACAAGCCAGTTTCCTGTGCCCACACATAGAGAAGTATATAGAACCATGGTGGATTCCCAGCTCATGAAGCAAAGGATTCTTAAAGGAACAGGATTACCAAGCGGATCGTGTTTAATTCTCTGAAACAGATCCGCAGTTTTCACCTGCCATACTAATACCCACTTCTCCTCTCTGGGGATAATAAAAACTAACCAGCGAACTGACAGAGGGCCTGACCAACACATCCACAGCGACCACACAGGAAAAAAAAAAAAAAACACCGTAGCCTCCAGCTACTAATTATAATGCTAACTTGCAAAATTTTCCTGCATTTTTAAACAATGGAAAAATGATGGTGAGATGATACTTAGAAGAATGGTTTCTTGTCAGTCTCCACTAACAATAATAGGGAAAACCAAATCAGCTACGCCTCAGCATCGTTATGTTCGTGGCAGCCATCTTGGGTTTCAGGAAGCACAAACAAACGTTATCACAATTATGGTGAAACCCTGAACACCTGCAAATAATTTTCAACGTAGTGGTTAATTGAAAAGCTCTGCAGCATACTTCTTGGAACAAGCCAGTTACCTGTTCCCACGCAAAGAGGAGTATATAGAACCATGGTGGATTTCCACCTGATGAAGTAAAGGATTATTAAAGGAACGGGATGAGCATGGGGATCATCGTTAATTCTCTGAAACAGAATCCGTCCTTTTCACCTGCCAAACACATGCCCACTTCTCCTCTCTGGGGATAATAAAAACAAACCAGCGAACATCTAGAGGGCCTTGCACCCACATCCACAGCGACCCCACGAAAAAAAAGTACCCTCCAGCTACTAATTATAATACTAACATGAAAAATTTCCCTGCATTTTAAAACAATGGAAAAATGGTGGTGGGATGATACTTAGAAGAATGGCTTCTTGTCAGTCTCCACTAACAAAAATAGGCAACACCAAGTCAGCTACTCCGCAGCATAGTTATGTCCGTCGCAGCCTTCTTGGGTTTCAGGAGGCACAAACAAACGTTATCACAATTATGGTGAAACGCTGAACACCTGCAAATAATTTTCAACGTACTGGTTAATTGAAAAGCTCTGCGGCGTACTTCTTGGAACAAGCCAGTTACTTGTTCCCACGCAAAGAGGAGTACATAGAACCATGGTGGATTTCCAGCTGATGAAGTTAAGGATTATTAAAGGAACGGGATGACCATGGGCATCATCGTTAATTCTCTGAATCAGAATCTGCCCTTTTCACCTGCCAAACACATGCCCACTTCTCCTCTCTGGGGATAATAAAAACTAACCAGCGAACTGACAGAGGGCCTGACCCAACCGATCCACATCGACCACACACACAAAAAAACCGTACCCTCCAGCTACTAATTATAATGCTAACTTGCAAAATTTCCCTGCATTTTAAAACAATGGAAAAATGGTGGTGGGATGATACTTAGAAGAATGGCTTCTTGTCTGTCTCCACTAACAAAAATAGGCAACACCAAGTCAGCTTCTCCTCAGCATATTTATGTCCGTCGCAGCCTTCTTGGGTTTCAGGAGGCACATGAAAACGTTATCAAAATTATGGTGAAACGCTGAAAATCTGCAAATAATTTTCAACGTACTGGTTAATTTGAAAACTCTCTAGCATACTTCTTGGAACAAGCTAGGTACCTGTGCCCACGCATAGAGGAGTATATAGAAATATGGTGGAATCCCAGCTGATGAAGCAAAGGTTGCTTAAAGGAATGAGATGACCATGCGGATCCTGTTTAATTCTCTGAAACAGAATCCGCACTTTTCACCTGCCAAACACATACCCACTTCTCCTCTCTGGGGATAATAAAAACAAACCAGTGAATTGACAGATGGCCTGACCAACCCATCCACACTGACCCCACAAAAAAAAAAAAGTACCCTCCAACTACTAATTATAATGATAACTTGCAAAATTTCCCTGCATTTTTAAACAATGGAAAAATGATGGTGGGATGATACTTAGAAGAATGGCTTCTTGTCAGTCTCCACTAACAAAAATAGACAACACGAAGCCAGCTACGCCTCAGCATACTTATGTCCTTGGCAGCCATATTGGGTTTCAGGAGACACATACAAACGTTATCAGAATTATGGTGAAACGCTGAAAACCTGCAAATAATTTTGAACGTACTGCTTAATTGAAAAGCTCTGCGGCATACTTCTTGGAACAAGGCAGTTACCTGTGCCCACACATAGAGGAGTATATAGAACCATGGTGGATTCCCAGCTGATGAAGCAAAAGTTTCCTAAAGGAACGGGATGAGCATGCCGATCCTGTTTCATTCTCTGAAACAGAATCCGAACTTTTCACCTGCCAAACACATGCCCACTTCTCCTCTCTGGGGATAATAAAAACTAACCAGCGAACTGACCGAGGGCCTGACCCCCCCAATTCACATCGACCACACACAAAAAAAATCCCGTACCCTCCAGCTACTAATTATAATGCTAACTTGCAAAATTTCCCTGCCATTTAAAACAATGGAAAAATGGTGGTGGGCTGATACTTGAAGAATGGCTTCTTGTCTGTCACCACTAACAAAAATAGGCAACACCAAGTCAGCTACTCCTCAGCATAGTTATGTGCGTCGCAGCCTTCTTGGGTTTGAGGAGGCACATACAAACGTTATCAAAAGTATGGTGAAACGCTGAAAACCTGCAAATAATTTTCAACGTACTGGTTAATTTGAAAACTCTCCAGCATACTTCTTGGAACAAGCTATGTACCTGTGCCCACGCATAGAGGAGTATATAGAAACATGGTGGAATCCCAGCTGATGAAGCAAAGGATTCTTAAAGGAATGAGATGACCATGCGGATCCTGTTTAATTCTCTGAAACAGAATCCGCACTTTTCACCTGGCAAACACATGCCCACTTCTCCTCTCTGGGGATAATAAAAACAAACCAGTGAATTGACAGATGGCCTGACCAACCGATCCACACTGACACCAAAAAAAAAAAAAAAAAGTACCCTCCAGCTACTAATTATAATGATAACTTGCAAAATTTCCCTGCATTTTTAAACAATGGAAAAATGATGGTGGGATTATACTTAGAAGAATGGCTTCTTGTCAGTCTCCAGTAACGAAAATAGGCAACACGAAGACAGCTACGCCTCAGCATACTTATGTCCTTGGCAGCCATATTGCGTTTCAGGAGACACATACAAAGGTTATGAGAATTATGGTGAAACGCTGAAAACCTGCAAATAATTTTGAACGTACTGCTTAATTGAAAAGCTCTGCGGCATACTTCTTGGAACAAGCCAGTTACCTGTGCCCACACATAGAGGAGTATATAGAACCATGGTGGATTTCCAGCTGATGAAGTTAAGGATTATTAAAGGAACGGGATGACCATGGGGATTATCGTTAATTCTCTGAAACAGAATCCGCCCTTTTCACCTGCCAAACACATGCCCACTACTCTTCTCTGGGGATAATAAAAACAAACCAGCGATCTGACAGAGGGCCTGAACACCCATCCTGACCGACCCCACAAAAAAAAAAAAGTACCCTCCAGCTGCTAATTATAATGCCAATTTGCAAAATTTCCCTGCATTTTTAAACAATGGAGAAATGATGGTGGGATGATACTTAGAAGAATGGCTTCTTGTCAGTCTCCACTGACAAAAATAGGCAACACCAAGTCAGCTACGCCTCAGCATAGTTATGTCCGTAGCAGCCATATTTGGTTTCAGTAGGCACATACACACGTTATCACAATTATGGTGAAACGCTGAAAACCGGCAAATGATTTTCAACATACTGGTTAATTGAAAATCTCTGAGGCATACTTCTTGGAAGAAGCCAGTTTCCTGTGCCCACGCATAGAGAAGTATATAGAACCGTGGTGGATTCCCAGCTCATGAAGCAAAGGATTCTTAAAGGAACGGGATTACCATGCGGATCCTGTTTAATTCTCTGAAACAGATCCGCAGTTTTCACCTGCCATACTAATACCCACTTCTCCTCTCTGGAGATAATAAAAACAAACCAGCGAACTGACAGAGGGCCTGACCAACACATCCACACCGACCCCACAGGAAAAAAAAAAAAAACACCGTAGCCTCCAGCTACTAATTATAATGCTAACTTGCAAAATTTTCCTGCATTTTTAAACAATGGAAAAATGAGGGTGAGATGATACTTAGAAGAATGGATTCTTGTCAGTCTCCACTAATAAAAATAGGCAAAACCAAGTCAGCTACGCCTCAGCATAGTTATGTTCGTGGCAGCCATCTTGGGTTTCAGGAGGCACAAACAAACGTTATCACAATTATGGTGAAACGCTGAACACCTGCAAATAATTTTCAACGTACTGGTTAATATGAAAACTCTCCAGCATACTTCTTGGAACAAGCCAGTTACCTGTTCCCACGCAAAGAGGTGTATATAGAACCATGGTGGATTTCCATCTGATGAAGTAAAGGATTATTAAAGGAACGGGATGACCATGGGGATCATCGTTAATACTCTGAAACAATCCGCCCTTTTCACCTGCTAAACACATGCCCACATCTCCTCTCTGGGGATAATAAAAACTAACCAGCGAACTGACAGACGGCCTGACCCCCCCATCCACATCGACCACACAAAAAAAAAACCATACCCTCCAGCTACTAATTATAATGCTAACTTGCAAAATATCCCTGCATTTTAAAACAATGGAAAAATGGTGGTGGGATGATACTTAGAATAATGGCTTCTTGTCTGTCTCCACTAACAAAAATAGGCAACACCAAGTCAGCTATTCCTCAGCATAGTTATGTCTGTCGCAGCGTTCTTGGGTTTCAGGAGGCACATACAAACGTTATCAAAATTATGGTGAAACGCTGAAAACCTGCAAATAATTTTCAACGTAGTGGTTAATTGAAAAGCTCTGCGGCATACTTCTTGGAACAAGCCACATACCTGTGCCCACGCATAGAGGAGTATATAGAAACATGGTGGAATCCCAGCTGATGAAGCAAAGGATTCTTAAAGGAATGAGATGACCATGCGGATCCTGTTTAATTCTCTGAAACAGAATCCGCACTTTTCACCTGCCAAACACATGCCCACTTCTCCTCTCTGGGGATAATAAAAACTAACCAGCGAACTGACAGAGGGCCTGACCCCCCCATCCACATCGACCACACACCAAAAAAAAAACCGTACCCTCCAGCTACTAATTATAATGCTAACTTGCATAATTTCCCTGCATTTTAAAACAATGCAAAAATGGTGGTGGGATGATACTTAGAAGAATGGCTTCTTGTCTGTCTCCACTAACAAAAATAGGCAACACCAAGTCAGCTACTCCTCAGCATAGTTATGTCCGTCGCAGCCTTCTTGGGTTTCAGGAGGCACATACAAACGTTATCAAAATTATGGTGAAACGCTGAAAACCTGCAAATAATTTTCAACGTAGTGGTTAATTGAAAAGCTCTGCGGCATACTTCTTGGAACAAGCCAGGTACCTGTGCCCACGCATAGAGGAGTATATAGAAACATGGTGGAATCCCAGCTGATGAAGCAAAGGATTCTTAAAGGAATGAGATGACCATGCGGATCCTGTTTAATTCTCTGAAACACAATCCGCACTTTTACCCTGCCAAACACATGCCCACAACTCTTCTCTGGCGATAATAAAAACAAACCAGCGAACTGACAGAGGGCCTGACCAACACATCCACACAGACCCCACAGAAAAAAAAAAAACACCGTAGCCTACAGCTACTAATTATAATGCTAACCTGCAAAATTTTCCTGCATTTTTTAACAATGGAAAAGTGATGGTGAGATGATACTTAGAAGAATGGATTCTTGTCAGTCTCCACTAACAAAAATAGGCAAAACCAAATCAGCTACGCCTCAGCATCGTTATGTTCGTGGCAGCCATCTTGGGTTTCAGGAGGCACAAACAAACGTTATCACAATTATGGTGAAACGCTGAACACCTGCAAATAATTTTCAACGTACTGGTTAATTGAAAAGCTCTGCAGCATACTTCTTGGAACAAGCCAGTTACCTGTTCCCACACAAAGAGGAGTATATAGAACCATGGTGGATTTCCAGCTGATGAATTTAAGGATTATTAAAGGAACGGGATGACCATGGGGATCATCGTTAATTCTCTGAAACAGAATCCGCCCTTTTCACCTGCCAAACACATGCCCACTTCTCCTCTGTGGGGATAATAAAAACAAACCAGCGATCTGACAGAGGGCCTGAACTCCCATCCTGACCGACCCCACAAAAAAAAAGTACCCTCCAGCTACTAATTTTAATGCCAATTTGCAAAATTTCCCTGCATTTTTAAACAATGGAGAAATGATGGTGGGATGATACTTAGAAGAATGGCTTCTTGTCAGTCTCCACTGACAAAAATAGGAAACACCAAGTCAGCTACGCCTCAGCATAGTTATGTCCGTAGTAGCCATATTTGGTTTCAGTAGGCACATACACACGTTATCACAATTATGGTGAAACGCTGAAAACCTGCAAAGGATTTTCAACATACTGGTTAATTGAAAAGCTCTGAGACATACTTCTTGGAACAAGCCAATTTCCTGTGCCCATGCATAGAGAAGTATATAGAACCATGGTGGATTCCCAGCTCATGAAGCAAAGGATTCTTAAAGGAACGGGATTACCATGCGGATCCTGTTTAATTCTCTGAAACAGATCCGCAGTTTTCACCTGCCATACTAATACCCACTTCTCCTCTCTGGGGATAATAAAAACGAACCAGCGAACTGACAGGGCCTGACCAAAACATCCACACCGACCCCACAGGAAAAAAAAAAAAAAAAACACCGTAGCCTCCAGCTACTAATTATAATGCTAACTTGCAAAATTTCCCTGCATTTTAAAACAATGGAAAAATGGTGGTGGGATGATACTTAGAAGAATGGCTTCTTGTCTGTCTCCACTAACAAAAATAGGCAACACCAAGTCAGCTATTCCTCAGCATAGTTATGTCTGTCGCAGCCTTCTTGGGTTACAGGAGGCACATACAAACGTTATCAAAATTATGGTGAAACGCTGAAAACCTGCAAATAATTTTCAACGTAGTGGTTAATTGAAAAGCTCTGCGGCATACTTCTTGGAACAAGCCAGGTACCTGTGCCCACGCATAGAGGAGTATATAGAAACATGGTGGAATCCCAGCTGATGAAGCAAAGGATTCTTAAAGGAATGAGATGACCATGCGGATCCTGTCTAATTCTCTGAAACAGAATCCGCACTTTTCACCTGCCAAACACATGCCCACTTCTCCTCTCCGGGGATAATAAAAACTAACCAGCGAACTGACAGAGGGCCTGACTCCCCCATCCACATCGACCACACAAAAAAAAAAACCGTACCCTCCAGCTACTAATTATAATGCTAACTTGCAAAATTTCCCTGCATTTTAAAACAATGCAAAAATGGTGGTGGGATGATACTTAGAAGAATGGCTTCTTGTCTGTCTCCACTAACAAAAATAGGCAACACCAAGTCAGCTACTCCTCAGCATAGTTATGTCCGTCGCAGCCTTCTTGGGTTTCAGGAGGCACATACAAACGTTATCAAAATTATGGTGAAACGCTGAAAACCTGCAAATAATTTTCAACGTAGTGGTTAATTGAAAAGCTCTGCGGCATACTTCTTGGAACAAGCCAGGTACCTGTGCCCACGCATAGAGGAGTATATAGAAACATGGTGGAATCCCAGCTGATGAAGCAAAGGATTCTTAAAGGAATGAGATGACCATGCGGATCCTGTTTAATTCTCTGAAACACAATCCGCACTTTTACCCTGCCAAACACATGCCCACTACTCTTCTCTGGCGATAATAAAAACAAACCAGCGAACTGACAGAGGGCCTGACCAACACATCCACACAGACCCCACAGAAAAAAAAAAAAACACCGTAGCCTACAGCTACTAATTATAATGCTAACCTGCAAAATTTTCCTGCATTTTTAAACAATGGAAAAGTGATGGTGAGATGATACTTAGAAGAATGGATTCTTGTCAGTCTCCACTAACAAAAATAGGCAAAACCAAATCAGCTACGCCTCAGCATCGTTATGTTCGTGGCAGCCATCTTGGGTTTCAGGAGGCACAAACAAACGTTATCACAATTATGGTGAAACGCTGAACACCTGCAAATAATTTTCAACGTAGTGGTTAATTGAAAAGCTCTGCGGCATACTTCTTGGAACAAGCCAGTTACCTGTTCCCACACAAAGAGGAGTATATAGAACCATGGTGGATTTCCAGCTGATGAATTTAAGGATTATTAACGGAACGGGATGACCATGGGGATCATCGTTAATTCTCTGAAACAGAATCCGCCCTTTTCACCTGCCAAACACATGCCCACTTCTCCTCTGTGGGGATAATAAAAACAAACCAGCGATCTGACAGAGGGCCTGAACTCCCATCCTGACCGACACCAAAAAAAAAAAGTACCCTCCAGCTACTAATTATAATGCCAATATGCAAAATTTCCCTGCATTTTTAAACAATGGAGAAATGATGGTGGGATGATACTTAGAAGAATGGCTTCTTGTCAGTCTCCACTGACAAAAATAGGCAACACCAAGTCAGCTACGCCTCAGCATAGTTATGTCCGTAGCAGCCATATTTGGTTTCAGTAGGCACATACACACGTTATCACAATTATGGTGAAACGCTGAAAGCCTGCAAAGGATTTTCAACACACTGGTTAATTGAAAAGCTCTGAGACATACTTCTTGGAACAAGCCAATTTCCTGTGCCCATGCATAGAGAAGTATATAGAACCATGGTGGATTCCCAGCTCATGAAGCAAAGGATTCTTAAAGGAACGGGATTACCATGCGGATCCTGTTTAATTCTCTGAAACAGATCCGCAGTTTTCACCTGCCATACTAATACCCACTTCTCCTCTCTGGGGATAATAAAAACAAACCAGCGAACTGACAGGGCCTGACCAACACATCCACACCGACCCCACAGGAAAAAAAAAAAAAAAAAAAAACACCGTAGCCTCCAGCTACTAATTATAATGCTAACTTGCAAAATTTTCCTGCATTTTTAAACAATGGAAAAATGATGGTGGGATGATACTTAGAAGAAGGGATTCTTGTCAGTCTCCACTAACAAAAATAGGCAACACCAAGTCAGCTACTCCTCAGCATAGTTATGTCCGTCGCAGCCTTCTTGGGTTTCAGGAGGCACAAACAAACGTTATCACAATTATGGTGAAACGATGAACACCTGCAAATAATTTTCAACGTAGTGGTTAATTGAAAACCTCTGCGGCATACTTCTTGGAACAAGCCACTTACCTGTTCCCACGCAAAGAGGAGTATATAGAACCATGGTGGATTTCCAGCTGGTGAAATAAAGGATTATTAAAGGAATGGGATGACCATGGGGATCATCGTTAATTCTCTGAAACAGAATTCGCCCTTTTCACCTGCCAAACACATGCCCACTTCTCCTCTCTGGGGATAATAAAAACTCACCAGCTAACTGACAAAGGGCCTGACCCCCCCATCCACATCGACCACACACAAAAAAAAAACCGTACCCTCCAGCTACTAATTATAATGCTAACTTCCAATATTTCCCTTCATTTTTAACCAACGGAAAAATGATGGCGGCATGATACTTAGAAGAATGGCTTCTTGTCAGTCTCCACTAACAGAAATCGGCAAAACCAAGGCAGCTACGCCTCAGCATAGTTATGTCTGTGGCAGCCATCTTGGGTTTCAAGGCACATACAAACATTGTCGCAATTATGATGAAACGCTGAACACCTGCAAATAATTTTCAATGTACTTTTTATTTGAAAAGCTCTGTGACATACTTCTTGGAACAAGCCAGGTACCTGTTCCCACGCATAGAGGAGTATATAGAAACATGGTGGAATCCCAGCTGATGAAGCAAAGGATTCTTAAAGGAAGCGGATGACCATGCGGATCCTGTTTAATTCTCTGAAACAGAATCCGAACTTTTCACCTGCCAAACACATGCCCACTTCTCCTCTCTGGGGATAATAAAAACAAACCAGTGAATTGACAGATGGCCTGACCAACCCATCCACACTGACCCCACCAAAAATAAAAAAAGTACCCTCCAGCTACTAATTATAATGCTAACTTGCAAAATTTCCCTGCATTTTTAAAAAATGGAAAAATGATGGTGGGATGATACTTAGAAGAATGGCTTCTTGTCAGTCTCCACTAACAAAAATAGGCAACACGAAGTCAGCTACGCCTCAGCATACTTATGTCCTTGGCAGCCATATTGGGTTTCAGGAGACACATACAAACCTTATGAGAATTATGGTGAAACGCTGAAAACCTGCAAATAATTTTCAACGTACTGCTTAATTGAAAAGCTCTGCGGCATACTTCTTGGAACAAGCCAGTTACCTGTGCCCACACATAGAGGAGTATATAGAACCATGGTGGATTCCCAGCTGATGAACCAAATTTTCCTAAAGGAAAGGGATGAGCATGCCGATCCTGTTTCATTCTCTGAAACAGAATCCGAACTTTTCACCTGCCAAACACATGCCCACTTCTCCTCTCTGGGGATAATAAAAACTAACCAGCGAACTGACCGAGGGCCTCACCCCCCCCATCCACATTGACCACAAACAAAAATACCCCGTACCCTCCAGCTACTAATTATAATGCTAACTTGCAAAATTTCCCTGCCTTTTAAAACAATGGAAAAATGGTGGTGGGATGATACTTGAAGAATGGCTTCTTGTCTGTCTCCACTAACAAAAATAGGTAACACCAAGTCAGCTACTCCTCAGCATAGTTATGTCCGTCGCAGCCTTCTTGGGTTTCAGGAGGCACATACAAACGTTATCAAAATTATGGTGAAACGCTGAAAACCTGCAAATAATTTTCAACGTACTGCTTAATTTAAAAGCTCTGCGGCATACTTCTTGGAACAAGCCAGTTACCTGTGCCCACACATAGAGGAGTATATAGAACCATGGTGGATTCCCAGCTGATGAAGCAAAAGTTTCCAAAAGGAACGGGATGAGCATGCGGATCCTGTTTAATTCTCTGAAACAGAATCCGCACTTTTCACCTGCCAAACACATGCCCACTACTCTTCTCTGGGGATAATAAAAATAAACCAGCGATCTGACAGAGGGCCTGAACACCCATCCTGACCGACCCCAGAAAAAAAAAAATACCCTCCAGCTACTAATTATAATGCCAATTTGCAAAATTTCCCTGCATTTTTAAACAATGGAGAAATGATAGTGGGATGATACTTAGAAGAATGGCTTCTTGTCAGTCTCCACTGAGAAAAATAGGCAACACCAAGTCAGCTACGCCTCAGCATAGTTATGTCCGTAGCAGCCATATTTGGTTTCAGTAGGCACATACACACGTTATCACAATTATGGTGAAACGCTGAAAACCTGCAAAGGATTTTCAACATACTGGTTAATTGAAAAGCTCTGAGGCATACTTCTTGGAAGAAGCCAGTTTCCTGTGCCCATGCATAGAGAAGTATATAGAACCATGGTGGATTCCCAGCTCATGAAGCAAAGGATTCTTAAAGGAACGGGATTACCATGCGGATCCTGTTTAATTCTCTGAAACAGATCCGCAGTTTTCACCTGCCATACTAATACCCACTTCTCCTCTCTGGAGATAATAAAAACAAACCAGCGAACTGACAGAGGGCCTGACCAACACATCCACACCGACCCCACAGGAAAAGAAAAAAAAAAACACCGTAGCCTAAAGCTACTAATTATAATGCTAACTTGCAAAATTTTCCTGCATTTTTAAACAATGGAAAAATGATGGTGAGATGATACTTAGAAGAATGGATTCCTGTCAGTCTCCACTAACAAAAATAGGCAAAATCAAGTCAGCTACGCCTCAGCATAGTTATGTTCGTGGCAGCCATCTTGGCTTTCAGGAGGCACAAACAAACGTTATCACAATTATGGTGAAACACTGAACACCTGCAAATAATTTTCAACGTACTGGTTAATATGAAAACTCTCCAGCATACTTCTTGGAACAAGCCAGTTACCTGTTCCCACGCAAAGAGGAGTATATAGAACCATGGTGGATTTCCAGCTGATGAAGTTAAGGATTATTAAAGGAACGGCATGACCATGGGGATCATCGTTAATACTCTGAAACAGAATCCGCCCTTTTCACCTGCTAAACACATGCCCACTTCTCCTCTCTGGGGATAATAAAAACTAACCAGCGAACTGACAGACGGCCTGACCCCCCCATCCACATCGACAACACAAAAAAAAAACCGTACCCTCCAGCTACTAATTATAATGCTAACTTGCAAAATTTCCCTGCATTTTAAAACAATGGAAAAATGGTGGTGGGATGATACTTAGAAGAATGGCATCTTGTCTGTCTCCACTAACAAAAATAGGCAACACCAAGTCAGCTATTCCTCAGCATAGTTATGTCTGTTGCAGCCTTCTTGGGTTTCAGGAGGCACATACAAACGTTATCAAAATTATGGTGAAACGCTGAAAACCTGCAAATAATTTTCAACGTAGTGGTTAATTGAAAAGCTCTGCGGCATACTTCTTGGAACAAGCCAGGTACCTGTGCCCACGCATAGAGGAGTATATAGAAACATGGTGGAATCCCAGCTGATGAAGCAAAGGATTCTTAAAGGAATGAGATGACCATGCGGATCCTGTTTAATTCTCTGAAACAGAATCCGCACTTTTCACCTGCCAAACACATGCCCACTTCTCCTCTCCGGGGATAATAAAAACTAACCAGCGAACTGACAGAGGGCCTGACCCCCCCATCCACATCGACCACACACACAAAAAAAACCGTACCCTCCAGCTACTAATTATAATGCTAACTTGCAAAATTTCCCTGCATTTTAAAACAATGCAAAAATGATGGTGGGATGATTCTTAGAAGAATGGCTTCTTGTCTGTCTCCACTAACAAAAATAGGCAACACCAAGTCAGCTACTCCTCAGCATAGTTATGTCCGTCGCAGCCTTCTTGGGTTTCAGGAGGCACATACAAACGTTATCAAAATTATGGTGAATCGCTGAAAACCTGCAAATAATTTTCAACGTAGTGGTTAATTGAAAAGCTCTGCGGCATACTTCTTGGAACAAGCCAGGTACCTGTGCCCACGCATAGAGGAGTATATAGAAACATGGTGGAATCCCAGCTGATGAAGCAAAGGATTCTTAAAGGAATGAGATCACCATGCGGATCCTGTTTAATTCTCTGAAACAGAATCCGCACTTTTCACCTGCCAAACACATGCCCACTACTCTTCTCTGGCGATAATAAAAACAAACCAGCGAACTGACAGAGGGCCTGACCAACACATCCACACAGACCCCACAGGAAAAAAAAAAACACCGTAGCCTCCAGCTACTAATTATAATGCCAATTTGCAAAATTTCCCTGCATTTTTAAACAATGGAAAAGTGATGGTGAGATGATACTTAGAAGAATGGATTCTTGTCAGTCTCCACTAACAAAAATAGGCAAAACCAAATCAGCTACGCCTCAGCATCGTTATGTTCGTGGCAGCCATCTTGGGTTTCAGGAGGCACAAACAAACGTTATCACAATTATGGTGAAACGCTGAACACCTGCAAATAATTTTCAACGTAGTGGTTAATTGAAAAGCTCTGCGGCATACTTCTTGGAACAAGCCAGTTACCTGTTCCGACGCAAAGAGGAGTATATAGAACCATGGTGGATTTCCAGCTGATGAAATTAAGGATTATTAAAGGAACGGGATGACCATGGGGATCATCGTTAATTCTCTGAAACACAATCCGCCCTTTTCACCTGCCAAACACATGCCCACTTCTCCTCTCTGGGGATAATAAAAACTAACCAGCGAACTGACAGAGGGCCTGACCCCCCCATCCACATCGACCACACAAAAAAAAAAACCGTACCCTCCAGCTACTAATTATAATGCTAACTTGCAAAATTTCCCTGCATTTTAAAACAATGGAAAAATGGTGGTGGGATGATACTTAGAAGAATGGCTTCTTGTCTGTCTCCACTAACAAAAATAGGCAACACCAAGTCAGCTACTCCTCAGCATTGTTATGGCCATCGCAGCCTTCCTGGGTTTCAGGAGGCACATACAAACGATATTAAAATTATGGTGAAACGCTGAAAACCTGCAAATAATTTTCAACGTACTGGTTAATATGAAAACTCTCCAGCATACTTCTTGGAACAAGCCAGGTACCTGTGCCCACGCATAGAGGAGTATATAGAAACATGGTGGATTCCCAGCTGATGAAGCAAAGGATTCTTAAAGGAATGAGATCACCATGCGGATCCTGTTTAATTCTCTGAAACAGAATCCGCACTTTTCACCTGCCAAACACATGCCCACTACTCTTCCTGCCGATAATAAAAACAAACCAGCGATCTGACAGAGGGCCTGAACACCCATCCTGACTGACCCCACAAAAAAAAAAGTACCCTCCAGCTACTAATTATAATGCCAATTTGCAAAATTTCCCTGCATTTTTAAACAATGGGGAAATGATGGTGGGATGATACTTAGAAGAATGGCTTCTTGTCAGTCTCCACTGACAAAAATAGGCAACACCAAGTCAGCTACGCCTCAGCATAGTTATGTCAGTAGCAGCCATATTTGGTTTCAGTAGGCACATACACACGTTATCACAATTATGGTGAAACGCTGAAAACCTGCAAAGGATTTTCAACATACTGGTTAATTGAAAAGCTCTGAGACATACTTCTTGTAACAAGCCAATTTACTGTGCCCATGCATAGAGAAGTATATAGAACCATGGTGGATTCCCAGCTCATGAAGCAAAGGATTCTTAAAGGAACGGGATTACCATGCGGATCCTGTTTAATTCTCTGAAACAGATCCGCAGTTTTCACCTGCCATACTAATACCCACTTCTCCTCTCTGGGGATAATAAAAACAAACCAGCGAACTGACAGAGGGCCTCACCAACACATCCACACCAACCCCACAGGAAAAAAAAAAAAAAAAAAAAAAACACCGTAGCCTCCAGCTACTAATTATAATGCTAACTTGCAAAATTTTCCTGCATTTTTAAACAATGGAAAAATGATGGTGAGATGATACTTAGAAGAATGGATTCTTGTCAGTCTCCACTAACAAAAATAGGCAACACCAAGTCAGCTACTCCTCAGCATAGTTATGCCCGTTGCAGCCTTCCTGGGTTTCAGGAGGCACAAACAAACGTTATCACAATTATGGTGAAACGATGAACACCTGCAAATAATTTTCAACGTACTGGTTAATTGAAAACCTCTGCGGCATACTTCTTGGAACAAGCCACTTACCTGTTCCCACGCAAAGAGGAGTATATAGAACCATGGTGGATTTCCAGCTGGTGAAATAAATGATTATTAAAGGAATGGGATGACCATGGGGATCATCGGTAATTCTCTGAAACAGAATCCGCCCTTTTCACCTGCCAAACACATGCCCACTTCTCCTCTCTGGGGATAATAAAAACTAACCAGCTAACTGACAAAGGGCCTGACCCCCCCATCCACATCGACCACACACAAAAAAAAAAACCGTACCCTCCAGCAACTAATTATAATGCTAACTTCCAAAATTTCCCTTCATTTTTAACCAACGGAAAAATGATGGCGGCATGATACTGAGAAGAATGGCTTCTTGTCAGTCTCCACTAACAAAGATCGGCAAAACCAAGTCAGCTACGCCTCAGCATAGTTATGTCTGTGGCAGCCATCTTGGGTTTCAAGGCACATACAAACATTGTCGCAATTATGATGTAACGCTGAACACCTGCAAATAATTTTCAATGTACTTTTTATTTGAAAATCTCTGTGGCATACTTCTTGGAACAAGCCAGTAACCTGTGGCCACCCATACGGGAGTATATAGAACCATGGTGGTTTCCCAGCTGATGAAGCAAAGGATTCTTAAAGGAAGCGGATGACCATGCGGATCCTGTTTAATTTTTGAAACAGAATCTGCACTTTTCACCTGCCAACAACATGCCCACTTCTCCTCTCTGGGGATAATAAAAACAAACGAGCGAACATCTAGAGGGCCTTGCACCCCCATCCACACCGACCCCACAAAAAAAAAAGTACCCTCCAGCTACTAATTATAATACTAACTTGCAAAATTTCCCTGCATTTTAAAACAATGCAAAAATGGTGGTGGGATGGTACTTAGAAGAATGGCTACTTGTCAGTCTCCACTAACAAAAATAGGCAACACCAAGTCAGCTACTCCGCAGCATAGTTATGTCCGTCGCAGCCTTCTTGGGTTTCAGGAGGCACATACACACGTTATCAAAATTATGGTGAAACGCTGAAAACCTGCAAAGGATTTTCAACATACTGGTTAATTGAAAAGCTGTGAGGCATACTTCTTGGAACAAGCCAGTTTCCTGTGCCCACGCATAGAGAAGTATATAGAACCATGGTGGATTCCCAGCTCATGAAGCAAAGGATTCTTAAAGGAACGGGATTACCATGCGGATCCTGTTTAATTCTCTGAAACTGATCCGCAGTTTTCACCTGCCATACTAATACCCACTTCTCCTCTCTGGGGATAATAAAAACAAGCCAGCGAACTGACAGAGGGCCTCACCAACACATCCACACCGACCCCACAGGAAAAAAAAAAAAAAAAAAAAAAAAACACCGTAGCCTCCAGCTATTAATTATAATGCTAACTTGCAAAATTTTCCTGCATTTTTAAACAATGGAAAAATGATGATGAGATGATACTTAGAAGAATGGATTCTTGTCAGTCTCCACTAACAAAAATAGGCAACACCAAGTCAGCTACTCCTCAGCATCGTTATGTTCGTGGCAACCTTCTTGGGTTTCAGGAGGCAAAAACAAACGTTATCACAATTATGGTGAAACTCTGAACACCTGCAAATAATTTTCAACGTAGTGGTTAATTGAAAAGCTCTGCGGCATACTTCTTGGAACAAGCCAGTTACCTGTTCCCACGCAAAGAGGAGTATATAGAACCATGGTGGATTTCCAGCTGATGAAGTAAAGGATTATTAAAGGAACGGGATGACCATGGGGATCATCGTTAATTCTCTGAAACAGAATCCGCCCTTTTCACCTGCCAAACACATGCCCACTTCTCCTCTCTGGGGATAATAAAAACTAACCAGCGAACTGACAGAGGGCCTGATCCCCCCATCCACATCGACCACAAACAAAAAAAAAACCGTACCCTCCAGTTACTAATTATAATGCTAACTTGCAAAATTTCCCTGCATTTTAAAACAATGGAAAAATGGTGGTGGGATGATACTTAGAAGAATGGCTTCTTGTCTGTCTCCACTAACAAAAATAGGCAACACCAAGTCAGCTACTCCTCAGCATAGTTATGTCCGTCGCAGCCTTCTTGGGTTTCAGGAGGCACATACAAACGTTATCACAATTATGGTGAAACGCTGAAAACCTGCAAATAATTTTCAACGTACTGGTTAATTTGAAAACTCTCCAGCATACTTCTTGGAACAAGCCATGTACCTGTGCCCACGGATAGAGGAGTATATAGAAACGTGGTGGAATCCCAGCTGATGAAGCAAAGGATTCTTAAAGGAATGAGATGACCATGCGGATCCTGTTTAATTCTCTGAAATAGAATCCACACTTTTCTCCTGCCAAACACATGCCCATTTCTCCTCTCTGGTTATAATAAAAACTAACCAGCGAACTGACAGAGGGCCTGACCAACACATCCACATCGACCACACACAAAAAAAAAACCATACCCTCCAGCTACTTATTATAATGCTAACTTCCAAAATTTCCCTGCATTTTAAAAAATGCAAAAATGGTGGTGGGATGATACTTAGAAGAATGGCTTCTTGTCTGTCTCCACTAACAAAAATAGGCAACACCAAGTCAGCTACTCCTCAGCATAGTTATGTCCGTCGCAGCCTTCTTGGGTTTCCGGAGGCACATACAAACGTTATCACAATTATGGTGAAACGCTGAAAACCTGCAAATAATTTTCAACGTACTGGTTAATTTGTAAACTCTCCAGCATACTTCTTGGAACAAGCCAGGTACCTGTGCCCACGCATAGAGGAGTATATAGAAACATGGTGGAATCCCAGCTGATGAAGCAAAGGATTCTTAAAGGAATGAGATGACCATGCGGATCCTGTTTAATTCTCTGAAACAGAATCCGCACTTTTCACCTGCCAAACACATGCCCACTACTCTTCTCTGGGGATAATAAAAACAAACCAGCGATCTGACAGAGGGCCTGAACACCCATCCTGACCGACCCCCAAAAAAAATGTACCCTGCAGCTACTAATTATAATGCCAATTTGCAAAATTTCCCTGCATTTTTAAACAATGGAGAAATGATGGTGGGATGATACTTAGAAGAATGGCTTCTTGTCAGTCTCCACTGACAAAAATAGGCAACACCAAGTCAGCTACGCCTCAGCATAGTTATGTCCGTAGCAGCCATATTTGGTTTCAGTAGGCACATGCACACGTTATCACAACTATGGTGAAACGCTGAAAACCTGAAAAGGATTTTCAACATACTGGTTAATTGAAAAGCTCTGAGGCATACTTCTTGGAACAAGCCAGTTTCCTGTGCCCACGCATAGAGAAGTATATAGAACCATGGTGGATTCCCAGCTCATGAAGCAAAGGATTCTTAAAGGAACGGGATTACCATGCGGATCCTGTTTAATTCTCTGAAACAGATCCGCAGTTTTCACCTGCCATACTAATACCCACTTCTCCTCTCTGGGGATAATAAAAACAAACCAGCGAACTGACAGAGGGCCTGACCAACACATCCACACCGACCCCACGGGAAAAAAAAAAAAAAAACACCGTAGCCTCCAGCTACTAATTATAATGCTAACTTGCAAAATTTTCCTGCATTTTTAAACAATGGAAAAATGATGGTGGGATGATACTTAGAAGAATGGATTCTTGTCAGTCTCCACTAACAAAAATAGGCAACACCCAGTCAGCTACTCCTCAGCATAGTTATGTCCGTCGCAGCCTTCTTGGGTTTCAGGAGGCCCAAACAAACGTTATCACAATTATGGTGAAACGCTGAACACCTGCAAATAATTTTCAACGTAGTGGTTAATTGAAAAGCTCTGCGGCATACTTCTGGAACAAGCCAGTTACCTGTTCCCACGCAAAGAGGAGTATATAGAACCATGGTGGATTTCCAGCTGATGAAGTAAAGGATTATTAAAGGAACGGGATGACCATGGGGATCATCGTTCATTCTCTGAAACAGAATCTGCCCTTTTCTCCTGCCAAACACATGCCCACTTCTCCTCTCTGGTTATAGTAAAAACTAACCAGCGAACTGACAGAGGGCCTGACCCCCCTTCCACATCGACCATATAAAAAAAAAAACCGTACCCTCCAGCTACTTATTATAATGCTAACTTGCAAAATTTCCCTGCATTTTAAAACAATGCAAAAATGGTGGTGGGATGATACTTAGAAGAATGGCTTCTTGTCTGTTTCCACTAACAAAAATAGGCAACACCAAGTCAGCTACTCCTCAGCATAGTTATGTCCGTCTCAGCCTTCTTGGGTTTCAGGAGGCACATACAAACGTTACCAAAATTATGGTGAAACGCTGAAAACCTGCAAATAATTTTCCACGTAGTGGTTAATTTGAAAACTCTCCAGCATACTTCTCGGAACAAGCCAGGTACCTGTGCCCATGCATAGAGGAGTATATAGAAACATGGAGGAATCCCAGCTGATGAAGCAAAGGATTCTTAAAGGAATGAGATGACCATGCGGATCCTGTTTAATTCTCTGAAACAGAATCCGCACTTTTCACCTGCCAAAGCCATGCCCACTTCTCCTCTCTGGGGATAATAAAAACAAACCAGTGAATTGACAGATGGCCTCACCAACCCATCTACACTGACCCCACCAAAAAAAAAGTACCCTCCAGCTACTAATTATAATGCTAACTCGCAAAATTTCCCTGCATTTTTAAACAATGGAGAAATGATGGTGGGATGATACTTAGAAGAATGGCTTCTTGTCAGTCTCCACTGACAAAAATAGGCAACACCAAGTCAGCTACGCCTCAGCATAGTTATGTCCGTAGCAGCCATATTTGGTTTCAGTAGGCACATGCACACGTTATCACAACTATGGTGAAACGCTGAAAACCTGAAAAGGATTTTCAACATACTGGTTAATTGAAAAGCTCTGAGGCATACTTCTTGGAACAAGCCAGTTTCCTGTGCCAACGCATAGAGAAGTATATAGAACCATGGTGGATTCCCAGCTCATGAAGCAAAGGACTCTTAAAGGAACGGGATTACCATGCGGATCCTGTTTAATTCTCTGAAACAGATCCGCAGTTTTCACCTGCCATACTAATACCCACTTCTCCTCTCTGGGGATAATAAAAACAAACCAGCGAACTGACAGAGGGCCTGACCAACACATCCACACCGACCCCACGGGAAAAAAAAAAAAAAACACCGTAGCCTCCAGCTACTAATTATAATGCTAACTTGCAAAATTTTCCTGCATTTTTAAACAATGGAAAAATGATGGTGAGATGATACTTAGAAGAATGGATTCTTGTCAGTCTCCACTAACAAAAATAGGCAACACCAAGTCAGCTACTCCTCAGCATAGTTATGTCCGTCGCAGCCTTCTTGGGTTTCAGGAGGCCCAAACAAACGTTATCACAATTATGCTGAAACGCTGAACACCTGCAAATAATTTTCAACGTAGTGGTTAATTGAAAAGCTCTGCGGCATACTTCTTGGAACAAGCCAGTTACCTGTTCCCACGCAAAGAGGAGTATATAGAACCATGGTGGATTTCCAGCTGATGAAGTAAAGGATTATTAAAGGAACGGGATGACCATGGGGATCATCGTTCATTCTCTGAAACAGAATCCGCCCTTTTCTCCTGCCAAACACATGCCCACTTCTCCTCTCTGGTTATAATAAAAACTAACCAGCAAATTGACAGAGGGCCTGACCCCCCTTCCACATCGACCATACAAAAAAAAAACCGTACCCTCCAGCTACTTATTATAATGCTAACTTGCAAAATTTCCCTGCATTTTAAAACAATGCAAAAATGGTGGTGGGATGATACTTAGAAGAATGGCTTCTTGTCTGTTTCCACTAACAAAAATAGGCAACACCAAGTCAGCTACTCCTCAGCATAGTTATGTCCGTCGCAGCCTTCTTGGGTTTCAGGAGGCACATACAAACGTTACCAAAATTATGGTGAAACGCTGAAAACCTGCAAATAATTTTCCACGTATTGGTTAATTTGAAAAGTCTCCAGCATACTTCTCGGAACAAGCCAGGTACCTGTGCCCATGCATAGAGGAGTATATAGAAACATGGAGGAATCCCAGCTGATGAAGCAAAGGATTCTTAAAGGAATGAGATGACCATGCGGATCCTGTTTAATTCTCTGAAACAGAATCCGCACTTTTCACCTGCCAAAGCCATGCCCACTTCTCCTCTCTGGGGATAATAAAAACAAACCAGTGAATTGACAGATGGCCTGACCAACCCATCTACACTGACCCCACAAAAAAAAAAAAGTACCCTCCAGCTACTAATTATAATGCTAACTCGCAAAATTTCCCTGCATTTTTAAACAATTGAAAAATGATGGTGGGATGATACTTAGAAGAATGGCTTCTTGTCAGTCTCCACTAACAAAAATAGGCAACACGAAGTCAGCTACACCTCAGCATACTTATGTCCTTGGCAGTCACATTGGGTTTCAGGAGACACATACACACGTTATCACAATTATGGTGAAACGCTGAAAACCTGCAAAGGATTTTCAACATACTGGTTAATTGAAAAGCTCTGAGGCATACTTCTTGGAACAAGCCAGTTATTGTGCCCACGCATAGAGAAGTATATAGAACCATGGTGGATTCCCAGCTCATGAAGCAAAGGATTCTTAAAGGAATGGGATTACCATGCGGATCCTGTTTAATTCTCTGAAACAGATCCGCAGTTTTCACCTGCCATACTAATACCCACTTCTCCTCTCTGGGGATAATAAAAACAAGCCAGCGAACTGACAGAGGGCCTCACCAACACATCCACACCGACCCCACAGGAAAAAAAAAAAAAAAAAACACCGTAGCCTCCAGCTATTAATTATAATGCTAACTTGCAAAATTTTCCTGCATTTTTAAACAATGGAAAAATGATGATGAGATGATACTTAGAAGAATGGATTCTTGTCAGTCTCCACTAACAAAAATAGGCAAAACCAAGTCAGCTACGCCTCAGCATAGTTATGTTCGTGGCAGCCATCTTGGGTTTCAGGAGGCACAAACAAAGGTTATCACAATTATGGTGAAACGCTGAACACCTGCAAATAATTTTCAACGTAGTGGTTAATTGAAAAGCTCTGCGGCATACTTCTTGGAACAAGCCAGTTACCTGTTCCCACGCAAAGAGGAGTATATAGAACCATGGTGGATTTCCAGCTGATGAAGTAAAGGATTATTAAAGGAACGGGATGAGCATGGGGATCATCGTTAATTCTCTGAAACAGAATCCGCCCTTTTCACCTGCCAAACACATGCCCACTTCTCCTCTCTGGTTATAATAAAAACTAACCAGCGAACTGACAGAGGGCCTGACCAACACATCCACATCGACCACACACACAAAAAAAAACCGTACCCTCCAGCTACTAATTATAATGCTAACTTGCAAAATTTCCCTGCATTTTAAAACAATGGAAAAATGGTGGTGGCGTGATACTTAGAAGAATGGCTTCCTGTCAGTCTGCACTAACAAAAATAGGCAACACCAAGTCAGCTACTCCTCAGCATAGTTATGTCCGTCGCAGCCTTCTTGGGTTTCAGGAGGCACAAACAAACGTTATCACAATTATGATGAAACGCTGAACACCTGCAAGTAATTTTCATCGTAGTGGTTAATTGAAAAGCTCTGCGGCATACTTCATGGAACAAGCCAGTTACCTGTTCCCACGCAAAGAGGAGTATATAGAACCATGGAGGATTTCCAGCTGATAAAGTAAAGGATTATTAAAGGAACAGGATGACCATGGGGATCATCGTTAATTCTCTGAAACAGAATCCGCCCTTTTCACCTGCCAAACACATGCCCTCTTCTCCTCTCTGGGGATAATAAAAACTAACCAGCGAACTGACAGACGGCCTGACCCCCCCATCCACATCGACCACACACAAAAAAAAAGCCGTACCCTCCAGCTACTAATTATAATGCTAACTTGCAAAATTTCCCTGCATTTTAAAACAATGGAAAAATGGTGGTGGGATGATACTTAGAAGAATGGCTTCTTGTCAGTCTCCACTAACAAAAATAGGCAACACCAAGTCAGCTACTCCTCAGCATAGTTATGTCCATCGCAGCCTTCTTGGGTTTCAGGAGGCACAAACAAACGTTATCACAATTATGGTGAAACGTTGAACACCTGCAAATAATTTTCAACGTAGTGGTTAATTGAAAAGCTCTGCGGCATACTTCTTGGAACAAGCCACTTACCTGTTCCGACGCAAAGAGGAGTATATAGAACCATGGTGGATTTCCAGCTGATGAAGTTAAGGATTATTAAAGGAACGGGATGACCATGGGGATCATCGTTAATTCTCTGAAACAGAATCCGCCCTTTTCACCTGCCAAACACATGCCCACTTCTCCTCTCTGGGGATAATAAGAACTAACCAGCGAACTGACAGAGGGCCAGACCCCCCCATCCACATCGACCACACACAAAAAAAACACGTACCCTCCAGCTACTAATTATAATGCTAACTTGCAAAATTTCCCTGCATTTTAAAACAATGGAAAAATGGTGGTGGGATGATACTTAGAAGAATGGCTTCTTGTCTGTCTCCACTAACAAAAATAGGCAACACCAAGTCAGCTACTCCTCAGCATAGTTATGTCCGTCGCAGCCTTCTTGGGTTTCAGGAGGCACATACAAACGTTATCAAAATTATGGTGAAACGCTGAAAACCTGCAAATAATTTTCAACGTACTGGTTAATTTGAAAACTCTCCAGCATACTTCTTGGAACAAGCCAGGTACCTGTGCCCACGCATAGAGGAGTATATAGAAACATGGTGGAATCCCAGCTGATGAAGCAAAGGTTTCTTAAAGGAATGAGATGACCATGCGGATCCTGTTTAATTCTCTGAAACAGAATCCGCACTTTTCACCTGCCAAACACATGCCCACTACTCTTCTCTGGGGATAATAAAAACAAACCAGCGATCTGACAGAGGGCCTGAACACCCATCCTGACCGACTCCACAAAAAAACAAAAAGTACCCTCCAGCTACTAATTATATTGCCAATTTGCAAAATTTCCCTGCATTTTTAAACAATGGAGAAATGATGGTGGGATGATACTTAGAATAATGGCTTCTTGTCAGTCTCCACTGACAAAAATAGGCAACACCAAGTCAGCTACGCCTCAGCATAGTTATGTCAGTAGCCATATTTGGTTTCAGGAGACACATACACACGTTATCACAATTATGGTGAAACGCTGAAAACCTGCAAAGGATTTTCAACATACTGGTTAATTGAAAAGCTCTGAAGCATACTTCTTGGAACAAGCCAGTTTCCTGTGCCCACGCATAGAGAAGTATATAGAATCATGGTGGATTCCCAGCTCATGAAGCAAAGGATTCTTAAAGGAACGGGATTACCATGCGGATCCTGTTTAATTCTCTGAAACTGATCCACAGTTTTCACCTGCCATACTAATACCCACTTCTCCTCTCTGGGGATAATAAAAACAAACCAGCGAACTGACAGAGGGCCTGACCAACACATCCACACCGACCCCACAGGAAAAAAAAAAAAAAAAACACCGTAGCCTCCAGCTACTAATTATAATGCTAACTTGCAAAATTTTCCTGCATTTTTAAACAATGGAAAAATGATGTTGAGATGATACTTAGAAGAATGGATTCTTGTCAGTCTCCACTAACAAAAATAGGCAAAAACAAGTCAGCTACGCCTCAGCATCGTTATGTTCGTGGCAGCCTTCTTGGGTTTCAGGAGGCACAAACAAACGTTATCACAATTATGGTGAAACGCTGAACACCTGCAAATAATTTTCTACCTAGTGGTTAATTGAAGAGCTCTGCGGCATACTTCTTGGAACAAGCCAGTTACCTGTTCCCACGCAAAGAGGAGTATATAGAACCATGGTGGATTTCCAGCTGATGAAGTAAAGGATTATTAAAGGAACGGGATGAGCATGGGGATCATCGTTAATTCTCTGAAACAGAATCCACCCTTTTCACCAGCCAAACACATGCCCACTTCTCCTCTCTGGGGATAATAAAAACTAACCAGCGAACTGACAGAGGGCCTGATCAACACATCCACATCGACCACACACAAAAAAAAACCGTACCCTCCAGCTACTAATTATAATGCTAACTTGCAAAATTTCCCTGCATTTTAAAACAATGGAAAAATGGTGGTGGGATGATACTTAGAAGAATGGCTTCTTGTCAGTCCTCACTAACAAAAATATGCAACATCAAGTCAGCTAGTCCTCAGCATAGTTATGTCCGTCGCAGCCTTCTTGGGTTTCAGGAGGCACATACAAACGTTATCACAATTATGGTGAAACGCTGAACACCTGCAAATAATTTTCAACGTACTGGCTAATTGAAAAGCTCTGCGGCATACTTCTTGGAACAAGCCAGTTACCTGTTCCCACGCAAAGAGGAGTATATAGAAACATGGTGGAATCCCAGCTGATGAAGCAAAGGATTCTTAAAGGAATGAGATGACCATGCGGATCCTGTTTAATTCTCTGAAACAGAATCCGCACTTTTCACCTGCCAAACACATGCCCACTTCTCCTCTCTGGGGATAATAAAAACTAACCAGTGAACTGACAGAGGGCCTCACCCACCCATCCACACTGACCCTACAAAAAAAAAAAAGTACCCTCCAGCTACTAATTATAATGCTAACTTGCAAAATTTCCCTGCATTTTTAAACAATGGAAAAATGGTGGTGGGATGATACTTAGAAGAATGGCTTCTTGTCAGTCTCCACTAACAAAAATAGGCAACACGAAGTCAGCTACGCCTCAGCATACTTATGTCCTTGGCAGCCATATTGGGTTTCAGGAGACACATACAAACGTTATCAAAATTATGGTGAAACGCTGAAAACCTGCAAATAATTTTCAACGTAGTGGTTAATTGAAAATCTCTGGGGCATACTTCTTGGAACAAGCCAGTTACCTGTGCCCACACATAGAGGAGTATATAGAACCATGGTGGATTCCCAGCTGATGAAGCAAAGGATTCTTAAAGGAATGAGATGACCATGCGGATCCTGTTTAATTCTCTGAAACAGAATCCGCACTTTTCACCTGCCAAACACATGCCCACTACTCTTCTCTGGTGATAATAAAAACAAACCAGCGATCTGACAGAGGGCCTGAACACCCATCCTCACCGAACCCACAAAAAAAAAAGTACCCTCCAGCTACTATTATATTGCCAATTTGCAAAATTTCCCTGCATTTTTAAACAATGGAGAAAGGATGGTGGGATGATACTTAGAAGAATGGCTTCTTGTCAGTCTCCACTGACAAAAATAGGCAACACCAAGTCAGCTACGCCTCAGCATAGTTATGTCCGTAGCAGCCATATTTGGTTTCAGTAGGCACATACACACGTTATCACAATTATGGTGAATCGCTGAAAACCTGCAAAGGATTTTCAACATACTGGTTAATTGAAAAGCTCTGAGGCATACTTCTTGGAACAAGCCAGTTTCCTGTGCCCACGCATAGAGAAGTATATAGAACCATGGTGGATTCCCAGCTCATGAAGCAAAGGATTCTTAAAGGAACGGGATTGCCATGCGGATCCTGTTTAATTCTGTGAAACAGATCCGCAGTTTTCACCTGCCATACTAATACCCACTTCTCCTCTCTGGGGATAATAAAAACAAACCAGCGAACTGACAGAGGGCCTGACCAACACATCCACACCGACCCCACAGGAAAAAAAAAAAAAACACCGTAGCCTCCAGCTACTAATTATAATGCTAACTTGCAAAATTTTCCTGCATTTTTAAACAATGGAAAAATGATGGTGAGATGATACTTAGAAGAATGGATTCTTGTCAGTCTCCACTAACAAAAATAGGCAAAACCAAGTCAGCTACGCCTCAGCATAGTTATGTTCGTGGCAGCCTTCTTGGGTTTCAGGAGGCACAAACAAACGTTATTACAATTATGGTGAAACGCTGAACACCTGCAAATAATTTTCAACGTAGTGGTTAATTGAAAAGCTCTGCAGCATACTTCTTGGAACAAGCCAGTTACCTGTTCCCACGCAAAGAGGAGTATATAGAACCATGGTGGATTTCCAGCTGATGAAGTAAAGGATTATTAAAGGAACGGGATGAGCATGGGGATCATTGTTAATTCTCTGAAACAGAATCCGCCCTTTTCACCTGCCAAACACATGCCTACTTCTCCTCTCTGGGGATAAAAAAAACTAACCAGCGAACTGACAGAGGGCCTGACCCCCCCCATCCACATCGCCCACACACACAAAGAAAACCGTACCCTCCAGCTACTAATTATAATGCTAAGTTCCAAAATTTCCCTTCATTTTTAACCAACGGAAAAATGATGGCGGCATGATACTTAGAAGAATGGCTTCTTGTCAGTCTCCGCTAACAAAAATCGGCAAAACCAAGTCAGCTACGTCTCGGCATAGTTATGTCTGTGGCAGCCATCTTGGGTTTCAAGGCACATACAAACGTTGTCGCAATTATGATGAAACGCTGAACACCTGCAAATAATTTTCAATGTACTTTTTATTTGAAAACCTCTGTGGCATACTTCTTGGAACAAGCCAGTCACCTGTGCCCACCCATACGGGAGTATATAGAACCATGGTGGTTTCCCAGCTGATGAAGCAAAGGATTCTTAAAGGAAGCGGATGACCATGGGGATCCTGTTTAATTCTTTGAAACAGAATCCGCACTTTTCACCTGCCAACAACATGCCCACTTCTCCTCTCTGGGGATAATAAAAACAAACCAGTGAACATCTAGAGGGCCTTGCACCCCCATCCACACCGACACCACAAAAAAAAAAAAAGTACCCTCCAGCTACTAATTATAATGCTAACTTGCACAATTTCCCTGCATTTTAAACAATGGAAAAATCATGGTGGGATTATACTTAAAAGAATGGCTTCTTGTCAGTCTCCACTGACAAAAATAGGAAACACCAAGTGAGCTACGCCTCAGCATAGTTATGTCTGTGGCAGCCGTCTTGGGTTTCAGCAGGCACATACAAACCTTATCACAATTATGGTGAAACGCTGAAAACCTGCAAATAATTTTCAACGTAGTGGTTAATTGAAAAGCTCTGCGGCATACTTCTTGGAACAAGCCAGGTACCTGTTCCCACGCATAGAGGAGTATATAGAACCATGGTGGATTCCCAGCTGATGAAGCAAAGGATTCTTTTTTTTTTTTTTTTTTTTGTTGAGACAGAGTCTCAATTTGTTGCCCAGGCTAGAGTGAGTGCCGTGGCGTCAGCTTAGTTCACAGCAACCTCAGACTCCTCGGCTTAAACGATCCTACTGCCTCAGCCTCCCGAGTAGCTGGGACTACAGGCATGCGCCACTATGCCCGGCTAATTTTTTCTATATAGATTTTTAGTTGTCCATATAATGTCTTTCTATTTTTAGTAGAGACGGGGTCTCGCTCTTGCTCAGGCTGGTCTCGAACTCCTGACCTCGAGCGATCCACCCGCCTCGGCCTCCCAGAGTGCTAGGATTACAGGCGTGAGCCACCGCGCCCTTCCAGGATTCTTAAAGGAACGGGATGACCATGCGAATGCTGTTTAATTCTCTGAAAGAGTATCCTCACTTTTCAGCTGCCATCAAATGCCGACTTCCCCTCTCTGGGGATAATAAAAACAAACCAGCAAATTTATAGAGGGCCTGACCCCCCCATCGACACCGACCCGACGGAAAAAAAAAAAAAAACGTACCCTCCAGCTACTAATTATAAAGCTAACTTGCAAAATTTCCCTGCATTTTTTAACAATGGAAAAATGACGGTGGGCTTATACTTAGAATGGCTTCTTGTTAGTCTCCGCTGACAAAAATAGGCAACACCAAGTCGGCTACACCTCAGCATAGTTATGTCCGTGGCAGCCATCTTGGGTTTCAGGAGGCACATACAAACGTTATTACAATTAGGGTGAAATGCTGAAAACCTGCAAATAATTTTCAACGTACTGGTTAATTGAAAAGCTCTGTGGCATACTTCTTGGAACAAGCCAGTTACCTGTGCCAACGCATAGAGGAGTATATAGAACCATGGTGGATTCCCAGCTGATGAAGCAAAGGATTCTTAAAGGAATGGGATGACCATGTGGATCCTGTTTAATTCTCTGAAATAGAATCCACACTTTTCACCTGCCAAACACATGCCCACTTGTCCTCTCTGGGGATAATAAAAGAAAACCAGCGAGCTCACAGAGGGCCTGAAACGCCCATCCACTCCTACCCCACAAAAAAAAAAAAAAATACGTACCCTACATCTAATTATAATACTAACTTGCAAAATTTCCCTCCATTTTTACGAAATGGAAAAATGATGGTGGGATGATACTTAGAAGAATGTCTTCTTGTCAGTCTCCACTAACAAAAATAGGCATCAACAAGTCAGCTATGCCTCAGCATATTTATATCCGTGGCAGCCATCTTGGGTTTAAGGAGGCACATTCAAACGTTATCACAATTACGGTTAAACATGCTAAAAACCTGACAATTCTAAAAGTACTGGTTAATTCAAAAGCTCTGTCGCATACTTCTTGGAACAAGCCAGTTACCTGTGCCCATGCAAAGAGAGGTCTAGAGAACCATGGTGGATTCCCAGGTGATGAATCAAAGGATTCTTAAAGGAACAGGCTCAAAAGTGCAGATCCTCTTTCAGTCTAAGTGTGAAACAGGATCCGCACATTTTGCCTGCAACACACATTCGCCCTTCTCATCTCTAGGGATAACAAAAACAGCCCATCGGATTTACAGATGCCCTGCCCCCGGCCCCCACCACCCCACACAAAATAGTCTGCTCCAGCGACTCGTCCTTATGCTATCTGGTGAAAGATCATAAGCCTTTTAAAAAACTAGAGATAGGATGGTAGAATTATACCTAAAAGACTGGCTTATTGCCAGATTCCCATACCAAGTATTGGCAACAGCAAGTGACGTAGGCCTCAGCATAGGTTTGTCCATGGCAGCCATCTTGGGTTTAAGGAGACACAGATGAACCTTATAACAATTATAATAAAAGGTGCTGCGAAAGCTGTTAAATAATTCTCATGGTAGTAGTTATTTCAAAAGCTCTGCGGCATACTTCTTTGAACTAGCCAGTTAACTGGGCCCACGCATAGTGCGGTATAGAGAACTATGGTGGATTCCCAGCTGATGAAGCAAAGGATTCTTAAAGGAACAGGATGAACATGCGGATCCTGTTTCATACTCTGAAACAGGATCTGCACTTTTCACCTGCCAAACACATGCCCACTTCTCCTCTCTGGGGATAATAAAAAGAAACCACAGAACTGGCAGAGGGCTTGCCGCACCAGCCCCCAGACCCCACATAAAAACTTCCCGTCCAGCGACTCCTTGTTATTCTAACTGCCAAAAGGTGCTCTGACTTTTAAAATAGTGGAGAAGGATGGTGAAATGATACTTAAAAGAATGTATTCTTTCCAGTCTCCAGTACCAAGGATCGGCCACACAAAGTGAGCTCGGCCTCAGCATAGTTTTGTCCATGGCAGCCATCTCGAGACGAACCTTATGACAATTATGATGAAAGGTGCTGCAAAACCTGGCAAATAATTCTCAACGTAGTGGTTTTTTCAAAAGCTCTGTGGAATACTTCTTGGAACCCGGCAGTTTTCTGGGCCCACGCATAGAGGGGTCTAGAGAACCATGATGGATTCCCAGGTGATGAATCAAAGGATTCTTAAAGGAACAGGCTGAAAAGTGCGGATCCTGTTTCAGTCTGAGACTGAAACACTATATGCACTTTTTGCCTGCAACACACATGCCCACTTCTCCTCTCTAGGGATAATAAAAACAATCAATCGGATTGACAGATGTCCTCCCCCGCCCCCCAACACTGTACACAAAAAGGTCCCCTCCAGCGACTCATCCTTATGCTATCTGGCGAAAGGTCCTCTGCGTTTTAAAATAATGAAGATAGGATGGTGGAATTATACTTAAAATACTGGCCTTTTGCCAGACTCCCATACCAATTATTGGCAACAGGAAGTGACCTAGGTGTCAGCATAGGTTTGTCCGTGGCTGCCATCTAGGGTTTTAGGAAGCACAGATGAACCTTATCAAAATTATGGTAAAAGTGCTGGAAAAGCTGGCAAATAATTTCCATAGTAGTGGTTATTTCAAAAGCTCTGAGGAAAACTTCTTGGAACCAGGCAGTTTTCTGTGTGCACTAAAAGAGGGGTCTAGAGAACCATGGTGGATTCCCAGCTGATGAAGCAAAGGATTCTTAATGGAACGGGGTGAAAAGTGCAGATCCTGTGTCTGTCTAAGACTGAAACAGGACGCACACTTTTCACCTGCCACACACATGCCCACTTTTCCTCTCTGGGGATAATAAAAACAAACCAGCGAACTGACAAAGGGCCTGCCCCCCTTCCACCCACGCAGATCCCCCCCAAAAAAATTCCCCTCCAGCTACTAATTATTATGCTAACTTGCAAAATTTCCCTGCATTTTTAAACAATGGAGAAAGGACGGTGGAGTGATACTTAGAAGAATGGCTTCTTGTCAGTCTCCACTAACAAAAATAGGCAACACCAAGTCAGCTACGCCTCAGCATAGTTATGCCCGTGGCAGCCATGTTGGGTTTAAGGAGGCACATACAAACTTTATCATAATTATGGTGAAACGTGCTGAAAACCCGGCAAATAATTCTCAACGTACTGTTTAATTCAAAAGCTCTGTGGCATACTTCTTGGAAGAAGCCAGTTACCTGGGCCCACGCATAGAGGGGTCTAGAGAACCATGGTGGATTCCAAGGTGATGAATCTAAGGATTCTTAAAGGAACAGGCTGAAAAGTGCAGATCCTGACTGAAACAGGATTCTGACTTTTTGCCTGCAACACACATGCCCACTTCTCCTCTCTAGGGATAACAAAAACAACCCATCGGATTGACAGATGGCCTGCCCCCGCCCCCCACCACCCCACACAAAATCGTGCCCTCCAGCGACTGATCCTTATGCTATCTGGCAATACGTCCTCTGCCTTTTAAAATAATGGAGATAGAATGGTGGAATTATACCTAAAAGACTGGCTTATTGCCAGACTCCCATACCAAGTATTCGCAACAGCAAGTCACCTAGGCCTCAGCACACGTTTGTCCCTGGCAGCCATCTTGGGTTTAAGGAGGTACAGATGAACCTTATCACAATTATGGTGAAAGGTGCTGCAAAAGCGGTCAAGTAATTCTCATGGTAGTGGTTACTTGAAAAGCTCTGCGGCATAATTCTTTGAACTAGCCAGTTAACTGGGCCCACGCATAGAGCAGTCTAGAGGCCCATGGTGGATTCCCAGCTGATGAAGCAAGGGATTCTTAATGGAACGGGGTGAAAAGTGCGGTTTCTGTTTCAGTCTAAGACAGAAACGGGATCCGAACTTTTCACCTGCCACACACATGCCCACTTCTCCGGTCTGGGGAAAATAAAAACAATCCAGCGAACTGACAGAGGGCCTGCGCCCCCCACCCACACCGACCCCACAAATAAAAATGTCCCCTCCAGCTACTAATTATTATGCTAACTTGCAAAGGTTTCCGTGCATTTTAAAATAATGGGGAAAGTATGGTGGAATGATACTTAAAAGAATGGCCTCCTTCCAGCCTCCAGTAACAAGTGTCGTGAAATCCAAGTGACCTAGGCCTCAGCATAGTTTTCTCCGTGGCAGCCATCTTGTGTTTAAGGAGGCACAGACGATCCTTATCACAATTATGGTGATATGTGCTGCAGAAACTGGCAAATAATTCTACACGTAGTGTTTATCTCAAAAGCTGTGCAGCATACATCTTGGTACAGGCCAGTTCATGGGCCCATGCATGGAGGGTTCTAAGGAACCATGGTGGATTCCCAGCTGATGAATCAAAGGATTTTTAATGGAAACAGCTGAAAAGTGCGGATACTGTTTCAGTCTAACTGAAACAGGATCCGCACATTTCACCTGCCACAAATATATCCACTTCCCTGTCTGGGCATAATAAACACAAACAACCAGACTGACAGAGGGACTGTCCCCCAAACCACCCCGATCCCACCCAAAAACATCCCCTCCGTTGACTCATCCTTATGCTAACTGCCGAAAGTTGCTCACCTTTTAATATAAGGGAGAAAGGATGGTGCAATGATAATTAAAAGACTGGATTCTTGTCAGACTCCCGTACCAAGTATTGGCAACACCAAGCGAGAGAACCCTCAGTATAGGTTTGTCCATGGAAGCCATCTAGGGTTTAAGGAAGCACAAATGAACCTTATCAAAATTATGGTAAAAGTGCTGGAAAAGCTGGCAAATAATTTCCATGGTAGTGGTTATTTCAAATGCTCTGTGGCATACTTCTTTGAACTAGCCTGTTAAGTGGGCCCACACATAGTGGGGTGTAGAGAACTATGGTGGATTCCCAGCTGATGAAGCAAAGGATTCTTAAAGGAACAGGATGAAAAGTGCCGATCCTGTATCAGTCTAAGACTGAAACAGGATCCACACTTTTCACTTGCCACACACATGTCCACTTCTCCTCTCCGGGGATAATAAAAACAAACCACTGGACTGACAGAGGGCCTGGCTCTGCCTCTCCCACCCCACACAAAAACGTTTCCTCCAGCGACTCATCCTTAAGCTAAATGGCAATAGGTGCTCTGCCTTTTAAAATAGTTGTGAAAGGAAGGTGGAATGATACTTAAAGGAATGGCTTCTTGCCACGGACCAGTACCAATTATCGGCAACTCCAAGGGAGATTGGCCTAACCGTAGTTTTTTCTGTGGAAGCCAGCTTGGGTTTCAGGATGCACTGCCTAACCTTTTCACAATCATTGTGAAAGTTGCTGCAAAAACTGGCAAATAATACTCAATGTAGTGGTTATTTCCAAAGCTCTGCGGCATACTTCTTGGAACTAGCCAGTTACCTGGGCCCACGCTCAGGGAGGTCTAGAGAACCATGGTGGATTCCCAACTGATGAATTAAAGGATTCCAAAAGGAACAGGCTCAAAAGCGGAGATACTGTTTCAGACTGAAACAGGATCCAAAGTTTTCACCTGCCACATACATGCCCGCTTCTCCTCTCTGGGAATAATAAAAACAAACCACCGGACTGACAGAGGGCCTGCCCTCCCACACACACCCAACCCCACACAAAAAGCCGCTCCAGTGACTCATCTTTATGCTAACTGGCTAAAGGTGCACTGCCTTTTAAAATAATGGAGAAAAGACGGTGGAATTGTACTTAAAAAAAATGGCTTCTTGCCAGGCTCCAGTAAAATGTATCGGTACACCAAGGGAGCTAGGCCTCAGCATAGTTTTGTCCGTGGCAGCCTGCTTGGGTTTAAGGAGGCACAGATGAACCTTATCACAATTATGGTCAAAGGTGCTGCAAAAACTGGCAAACAATTCTCAACGTAGTGGTTATTTCAAAAGCTCTACGGCATACATCTTGGAACTAGCCAGTTACCTGGGCCCACACATAGAGGGGTCTCGACAGCCATGGTGGATTCCCAGCTGATGAATCAAAGGATTCGTAAAGGAACTGGCTGAAAAGTGCGGATCCTGTTTCAGTCTAAGACTGAAACAGGATCCGTACTTTTCACCTGCCACACACATGCCCACCTCTCCTCTTTGGGCATAATAAAGACAAACCACCAGACAGACAGAGAGCCTTCCCCTCAACGCACCACCCGACCCCACTCAAAAACGTCCCCTCCAGCAACTCATTCTTATGATAACTGGAAAAAGGTGTTCTGCCTTTTAAAATGATGGAGAAAGGATGGTGGAATGACTCTTAATAGCATGGCTTCTTGCCAGGCTCCAGTACCAACTATCGGCAACACCAAGTGAACTAGGCCTCAGCATAGTTTTGTCTGCCCCAGCCATCTTGGGTTGAAGGAGGCACGGACGAACCTTATCACAATTATGGTGAAAGGTGGTGCAAAAACTAGCAAATAATTCTCAACGTAGTGGTTATTTCAAAAGCTCTGTGGCATACTTCTTGGAACTAGCCAGTTACCTGGGCCCACGCATAGAGGTCTTTAAAGAACCATGGTGTATTCCCAGCTGATGAATCAAACGATTCTTTTTTGTTTGTTTGTTTGTTTGTTAGCTCATTATGGGGGTACAAAAGATCAGGCTATATACATTCCCCATGCCTCCCCTTTCCCCCGATTCTGAGCTTCAATTTTGTCCATTCGCTAGTCAGTGCACATCACATTCATCATGTAGGTGTGCACCCCTCCTCTCCCCCACCCCATCCCCCCCAGTTAGAACTTGAAGGGTGTCCATTCCCCAGGCAGTGCACATCACATTCATCAAGTAGGTATACACCCATCCCTTCCACCCGGCCCCAACCTCTGTCCGATACCCAATTGGTGTTGTTCCCAAATGTGCACTCAGGGAAACCAATTTGCTGGTGAGTACATGTGGTGCTTATTTTTCCATTCTTGGGATACTTCACTTAATAGAATGGGATCCAGCTCTCTCCAGGAGAACCAAAGAGATGCCATATCGCCATTATTTCTAATAGCTGAGTAATATTCCATGGTATACATATACCACATTTTGCTAATCCATTCATGAATTGATGGGCATTTGGGTTGTTTCCACATCTTTGTGATTGTGAATTGTGCTGCTATAATCATTCAGGTGCAGGTGTCTTTTTTATAGAATGACTTTTGTTCTTCTGGGTAGATGTCCAATAATGGAATTGCTGGATCGAATGGTAGGTCTACTTGAATCTGTTTAAGGTATCTCCACATTGCTTTCCACAGGGGCTGCACTAGTTTACAGTCCCACCAGCAGTGTATGAATGTACCTATCTCCCCACACCCATACCAACATGTATAGTTTTGGGACTTTTTGATAAAGGCCATTCCCACTGGAGTTAAGTGATATCTCATTGTGGTTTTGATTTGCATTTCCCTGATGATTAGAGATGTTGAACACTTTTTCATATGTTTGTTAGCCATTTTTATATCTTCTTTTGAAAAATTTCTATTTATGTCCTTTGCCCACTTTTTGATAGGGTTGTTTGATTTTTTCTTACTGATTTTCCTGAGTTCTAAATAGATTCTTGTTATCAGTCCTTTATCTGATGTGTAGTATGCGAAAATTTTTCCCATTCTGTAGGTTGTCCATTTACTCTCGTGACTATTTCTTTGGCTGTGCAGAAGCTTTTTAATTTGATCAGGTCCCATTTATTTATTTTTGTTGTTGCTGTGATTGCTTTAGGGGTCTTCTTCATAAATTCTTTGCCTAGGCCAATGTCTGTAAGAGTCTTTCCTACATTTTCTTCTAGAATTCTAATAGTTTCTGACCTTAGGTTTAAGTCTGTTAACCACTGTGATTTGATTTTTGTGAGGGGTGAGAGTTATGTGTCCTGTTTTAGTCTTCTACATGTGGACATCCAGTTTTCCCAGCACCATTTATTAAATAAGGAATCTTTTCCCCAGAGTATGTTTTTGTCTGCTTTGTCAAAGATTAGATGGCTATATGAGGATGGTTTTATATTGGGATTTTCTGTTCTGTTCCACTGGTCTGTGTCCCTGCACTTGTGCCAGTACCAGGCTGTTTTAAGAACCACAGCCTTGTAGTATAGTTTGAAGTCTGGCAAATTAATACTTCCCATTTTGTTTTTGTTGTTTAAGATTGCTTTTGCTAAACGGGGTCTTCCCTGGTTCCATACAAAGCGTAAAATTATTTTTCCTATGTCTGTGAAAAAAGATGTTGGTAATTTAATAAGGATTGCATTGAATCTGTAGATAACTTTGGGCAGTATAGACATTTTAACAATGTTGATTCTACCGATCCATGAGCATGGTATGGTTTTCCACCTATTTACATGTTCTGCAATTTCCTTCCTCAGTGTTTCATAGTTCTCCCTATAGAGGTCCTTTACCTCCTTAGTTAAATAAATTCCTAGGTATTTTATTTTCTTTGTTGCTATTTTGAAGGGTATTGAGTCCTTAATTTGGTTTTCCATTTGACTGTTATTGGCATATATGAATGCCTCTGATTTGTGTGTATTGATTTTGTATCCTGAGACTTTACTGAATTCATTGATCAATTCCAGGAGTCTCTTGGTTGAAACCTTGGGGTTTTCTAGATATAACATCATATCATCAGCAAAGAGTGAGAGTTTGATCTCTTCTGTCCCTATTTCAACTCCCTTGATTCTGCTCTCTTGCCTGATAGCTCTTGCAAGGACTTCCAATACTATGTAGAAAAGTAATGGGGACAGTGGTAAGCCTTGTCTGGTTCCAGTTTGAAGTGGGAATGCTTTCAGTTTTTCCCCATTCAGTATGATGTTGGCTGAGGGTTTGTCGTATATGGCTTGTATCATTTTTATATAGGCCCCATCTATGCCTATTTTGTTAAGTGTTCTTATCATAAAAGGGTGTTGAATTTTGTCAAATGCTTTCTCTGCATCTATTGAGAGGATCATCTGATCTTTATTTTTGCTTCTATTTATGTGATGAATTACATTCCCATATGTCAAACCATCCCTGCATCTCTGGGATGAAGCCCACTTGGTCGTGATGGATTATTTCTTTGATAAGCACTTGGATTCGATTTGTTAGAATTTTATTGAGAATTTTTGCATCTATATTCATAAGAGAAATTGGTCTATAGTTCTCTGTTTTAGTTGCATCCTTTCCTGGATTTGGTATCAGGATTATGTTGGCTTGGTAAAAAGTGTTGGGGAGAATCCCATCCTTCTCTATATTGGAGAATAGTTTATGTACGATGGGCACCAGTTCTTCTTTGTAGGTATGGTAGAATTCAGGTGTGAACCCATCTGGTCCAGGGCTTTTCTTTTTGGGAAGGTTTTTTATTGCTGTTTCAATTTCAGATCTAGATATCGGTCTATTCAGGAATTCTATTTCTTCCTGGTTGAGCCTGGGAAGGCTGTGTGTTTATAAGAATTTGTCCATTTCCTCCAGGTTTTCTAATTTGTGTGCATAAAGATTTTTGTAGAATTCATAGATGATATCATGTATCTCTGTGGCATCAGTCGTGATTACTCCTTTCGTGTTCCTGATCGAGGTTATAAGAGATTTTTCTTTTCTGCTCTTGGTTAGTTTAGCCAGAAGTGTGTCAATTTTGTTTATTTTTTCAAAGAACCAACTTTTGGTTTTATTAATCTCCGTTATGGTTTGATTTAATCTCCCTTATGCTCCCTTATGGTCCTTTTCATTTAGTTCTGATTTAATCTTAATAATTTCCTTCTGCTGGGTTTGGGTTTGGTCTCTTCTTTCTTCTCCAGCTCTTTGAGTCTATTCATTAGATTGTCTATTTGTAAGTCTTCTGTCTTTTTGGTATAGGCATTTATGGAAATAAATTTTCCTCTCAGGACTGCTTTAGCTGTGTCCCACAGATTTTGATAAGTTGTATCTCCTTTGTCGTTTAATTCAAAGAATCTTTTGATTTCTGACTTGATTTCTTCATTTATAAAATGATTGTTCAGGAGAAGGTTATTTAGCTTCCATGACTTTGAGTAGAAATGAAGATTTCTGTTAGGGTTCATTGTTACTTTTATTCCACTGTGATCCGAGAAGCTGCATGGTATTATTTCTATATTTTTAAATTTTTTAAGACATTCTTTATGTCCTAAGATATGGTCAATCTTGGAGAATGTCCCATGAGCTGATGAGAAGAACTTATATTCAGTGGTATTTGGGTAGAATGTCCTGTAGATGTCAGTCAGGCCCATTTGTTCTAGCATTCTATTTACGTCCAATATTTCTTTGTTTATTTTTTGTTTGGAGGATCTGTCTTGAACTGTCAGTGGCGTGTTAAAATCTCTGGCTACTAAAGTGTTGTTATCTATCATTTGGTTCAGATCAAGTAGGGTTTGCTTTATGAATCTGGGTGCACCTAGATCGGGTGCATATATGTTAAGTATAGTTATGTCTTCTTGTTGAATTGTACCCTTCACCAGTATATAGTAACCATCTTTGTCTTTCTTTACTTTTGTTGATTTAAAAACTACGTTATCGGAGATTAGAACTGCCACGCCAGCTTTCTTTTGGGTTCCATTTGCTTGGAATATTGATTTCCACCCTTTTATTTTCAGTCTAAATGCATCCTTGCAGGTTAGATGAGTTTCCTGAAGACAGAAGATACTTGGCTTATATCTTTTTTATCCATTGGGCCAGTCCATGTCTCTTGAGTGGGGAATTCAATCCATTCACATTTAATGAGAGAACTGATAAGTGAGACAGATTGCTGTTCCTCATGTTGGGTTGAATTTCATTGATCTGTTTTCTCTCTTGAGCCATTATGATAACTGTGTTTTCATATTTATCTCTTGATTAGTGTTACATTCGAGGGTCCTTCTTGTGCTGGACCACGTGTAACTCTGTTTTGAATACTTCTTGGAAAGCTGCTCTTGTCTTGGTGAATTCTCTGAGTTTTTGTTTATCTGAGAATGTCTTAATTTCACCTTCATATATAAAACTGAGCTTATCTGGGTACAGGATTCTAGGCTGGGCATTATTCTGTTTCAGAAGAGTGAGAATGGGGCTCCAATCTCTTCTTGCTTGTAAGGTTTCAGTTGAGAAATCTGGCGTGATTCGGATGGGCTTTCCTTTGTATGTTACTTGTTTCTTTCTCCTTACAGATTGAAGAAGGGCCTCATTAGTGGATATTTTGGTCAGTCTGATAACTACATGACGTGGTGTCTTCCTATTTGGTATGAATCTCTCAGAGGTTCTTTGAGCTTCTTGAACCTGTGTATCTAGAGATTTGGCAAGGCCTGGGAAATTTTCCTCAATTATATCTTCAGATACTTTATTCAACCCTTGCTTATTGTCTTCTTCACCCTCAGGAATGCCGATAACTCTCACGTTAGGCTTCTTCACATAATCCCACATTTCTTGTAGACTATGATTATTTCTCATGTTTCTTTGTTTTAACTCTGTGACTGCCTTATTTAATTGGAAAGTGTTATCTTCGATCTCTGAGATTCTTTCTTCTGTTTGATCTACCCTGCTCTTGAGACTTTCCACTGTGTTTTGTAGCTCCTTGAATAAATTTTTCATTTCCAGGAGTTCAGTTTGATTTTTCTTCAGTATTTCAATTTCTTTGGTGAATTTTTCTTCCAAGTCCTGGATCTTTTTTGTGGTTTCTTTGTGTTGATTATCCATTTTTTCTTGCATAATGTTCAGCGTATTTATGATCCATGTTTGAAATTCTTCCTGTGACATGTTGCTATTTGGAATCTGCTTTGTGTTAATTGGTGGAGAACTAGTAATCCTCTTTGAGGGCATGGTTTCAGCTTGATTCTTTATACTCCTAGAGTTCCTTCGCTGAGCCCTTCCCATCTGAATGAATCCTTAAGATCCCTTCTTTCAGCTTTAGTCTGGATAGGGGCACACTGTGAGTGCCAGGTAAGCTGCCTCCTCTGTCACTAGGGGGAGCCCTTCACATATTGTTCAGGATTTTGCTAGCTTCGCTGGGGGGGCTGCCCCTCTTCCTCTCCCGAGGTGGCTTCTGTCTCTCTCTGTGAGAAAGACAGTGGATAGGGAGAGTGGAGCGGTGCCCTCATTCGCCCAACGCCCCAGCCACTGCAGTTCCCGCGGGCGATGGTCTGCCCCACCCCAATGTCTGCAAGGTCCACGCTCTACCCTCTCGTGACTGGGGAACCACTCAGTGTTCACACAAAGGTGGAGCTCCTAGTCAGGGTCCGTGGACTAGGGAAGGGAGCCGCCCAGGGAGCCGCCCGGTACCCAATCGCTCCTCAGCGTTTAGGCTGTGGACCCCGACAATGGCGGCCGCCCGTCTGCAGATCACTGTCACTGGGGTTGAATGCTCAGGGACCGGCAGAGGCCAGAGGAGCCGGGGACCGGGAGAATCCAGCCGCCCACCTATACGAGGCAGTTTGGCATCTGCTAGAGCCGGGACCAAAGCAGCCCCACCGCCCGCGTATAGGAGACAGTTGCTAGGTGCGTCAGCTGCGCACAGCACTCCAGGGTCCAAAATGCCTCCTGCCAATGTCTCCTCTCTGCAGAGCCCCACATCTCCCGTGGCGATTCTGCACCGACTTCAGGCAGATCCTCAATTGAGTGGGTGTGGAGGTCAGAGGGGGAACAAGATGCTTTCCTGTGGGGCTGAACCCACCCCACTCTCTGGTGAGGTGGGTACAGCTGTCCCGTGCTCCCTTCTCTATTGGCCATCCCGCACTCTCCAGATTTTGGTGATTTATTTCCCTAATCACCTCAGTCTTTTCTTGCTCTCTCTCTCTGTCCCACGCTGATTCTCCATGGATTCACACCACCGTTCTTGTGGGGAAGTGAACCTCTAGGGTTGTGGGCAGTGGGAGACCCATGCCTTCCACTCCAGGAGCACGAATCCAGGAGGTCACCACCATTCCACCATCATTGAGAATGAATCAAAGGAGTCTTAAAGGAACGGGCTGAAAAGTGCGGATCCTGTTTCAGTCTAAGTCTGAAACAGGATCCGCACTTTTCACCTGCCACACACATGCCCACTTCTCCTCTCTGGGCATAATAAAAACAAACCACTGGACTGACAGAGGGCTTGCCCCCCCACACACACCACACGACCCCACACAAAAACGTCCCCTCCAGTGACTCATTCTTATGCTAACTGGCAAACGGTGCTATGCCTTTTAAAATAATGGAAAAAGGATGGTGGAATGATACTTGAAAGACTGGTTTTATTCCACGCTCCCGTACCAAGTATCGGCAACACCAAGTG